>NC_083497.1:4285018-4595414 GCF_905332965.1 Bombus pascuorum | reverse complement strand
AACTTTATATAGTATTATCTTACGACGTATAACGTTATATAGCATTACCTTATGACGTGTAACGTTATATACTATTGCGTAATAACGTGTAACGTTATATAGTATTTCCCTATAACATATAGCGTTATATAGTATTAGCCTATAACGTATAATGTCCTGTAGTATTACCTTATGACGTATAACGTTATATACTATTACGTAGTATAGTATAACGTTATATATTAATACGTAATAACGTATAAGGATATATAGTATTAGCTTATGACGTATAACGTTATATACTATTACGTGCTAACGTATAACGTTATATAGCATTACCTTATGACGTATAACGTTATATAGTATTACGTAATAACGTATAACATTATATACTAATACGTAATAACTTATAACGTTATATAGTATTATCTTACGACGTATAACGTTATATAGTATTACCTTATGACGTATACCGTTATGTAGTATTACCTTATAACATATAATGTTATGTAGTATTACCTTATGACGTATAACGTTATATAGTATTACCATATGACGTATAACGTTATATACTATTACGTAATAACGTATAACGTTATATAGTATAACCCTATAACGTATAGCGTTACATAGTATTATCATATGATGTATAACGTTATGCAGTACTACCTTATGACGTATAACGTCATGTAGCATTACCTTATGACGTATAACGTTACATACTATTGCGTAATAACGTGTAACGTTATATAGTATTACCCTATAACGTATAGCGTTATATAGTATTACCTTATGACGTATAACGTTATGCAGTATTACCTTATGTCGTATAACGTTGCGTAGTATAATCTTATAACGTATAACGTTCAATACTATTACGTACTTACGTATAACGTTATATACTATTACGTGCTAACGTATAACGTTATGTGATATTACCTTACAACGGATAACGTTATATAGTATTACCTTATGACGTATATCGTTATATACTATTACGTAATAACGTATAACGTTCTATACCAATACGTAATAACGTATAACGTAATAAAGTATTACCTCATGACGTATAACGTTATATACTATAACGTAATAACGTATAACGATATATAGTATTAGCTTATGACGTATAACGTTATATACTATTACGTGCTAACGTATAACGTTATATAGCATTACCTTATGACGTATAACGTTATGTAGAATTACCTTATAACATATAACGCTATGTAGTATTACCTTATGACGTACAACGTTATGTAGTATTACCTTATAAAATATTACGTTATATACTATTACGTAATAACGTATAACGTTATGTAGTATTACCTTATGATGTCTTACGTTATATGCAATTGCGTAATAACGTGTAACGATATATAGTATTACACTATCACGTATAGCGTTATATAGTAGTAACGTATGTCGTTTAACGTTATGCAGTATCACCTTATGACGTATAACGTCGTGTAGTATTACCTTATAAAATATAATGTTATATGCTATTACGTAATAACGTATAACGTTATATAGCATTACCTTATGACGTATAACGTTATATACTTTTACGTAGTAACGTATAACGTTATATACTAATACGTAATAACGTATAACGTAATATAGTATTACCTTATGACGTATAACGTTATGTAGTATTACCTTATGACGTATAACGTTATGTAGTATAACCTTATAATGTATTACGTTATATACTATTACGTAATAACGTATAACAATATATAGCATTACCTTATGACGTATAACGTTATATACTATTACGTAGTAACGTATAACGTTATATGATAATACGTAATAACGTATAACGATATATAGTATTAGCTTATGACGTATAACGTTATATACTATTACGTGCTAACGTATAACGTTATATAGCATTACCTTATGACGTATAACGTTATGTAGAATTACCTTATAACATATAACGCTATGTAGTATTACCTTATGACATCCAACGTTATGTAGTATTACCTTATAAAATATTACGTTATATACTATTACGTAATAACGTATAACGTTATGTAGTATTACCTTATGATGTCTTACGTTATATGCTATTGCGTAATAACGTGTAACGATATATAGTATTACACTATCACGTATAGCGTTATATAGTAGTACCGTATGTCGTTTAACGTTATGCAGTATTACCTTATGACGTATAACGTCGTGTAGTATTACCTTATAACGTATATCGTTAAATACTATTACGTGTTAACGTATAACGTTATGCAGTATTACCTGATGACGTATAACGTTATGTAATATTACCTTATAACGTATAACGTTATATAGTATTATCTTACGACGTATAACGTTATATAGCATTACCTTATGACGTATAACGTTATATACTATTGCGTAATAACGTGTAACGTTATATAGTATTACCCTATAACATATAGCGTTATGTAGCATAACCTTATAACGTATAACGTTATATACTATTACGTACATACTTATGACGTCATATACTATTATGTGCTAACGTAAAACGTTATATAGCATTACCTTATGACGTATAACGTAATATAGTATTACCTTATGATGTATAACGTTATATACTATTACGTAATAACGTATAACGATATATAGCATTACCTTATGATGTATAACGTTGTGCAGTATCACCTTATGACGTATAACTTTATATAGTATTATCTTATAATGTATATCGTTACATACTATTACGTAATAACGTATAACGTTATATACTAATACGTAATAACGTATAACGTTATTTACTAATACGTAATAACGTATAATGTAATATAGTATTACGTAATAACGTATAACATTATATACTATTACGTAATAACGTATAACGTTATATACTAATACGTAATTACGTATAACGTTATATAGCATTACCTTACGACGTATAACGTTATGTAGTATTACCTTATAACATATAACGTTATGTAGTATTACCTTATAAAGTATAACGTTATATACTATTACGTAATAGCGTATAACGTTATGTAGTATTACCTTATAACGTATAACGTTATGTACTATTACGTAATAACGTATAATGTTATATAGCATTACCTTATGACGTATAACGTTATATACTATTACGTGCTAACGTATAACGTTATATAGCATTACCTTATGACGTATAACGTTATGCAGTATTACCATATGACGTATAACGTTATGCAGTGTTACCTTGTGACGTATAACGTTATGTAGTATAACCTTATAACGTATAACGTTATATACTATTACGTACTTACGTATAACGTTATATAGCATTACCTTATGACGTATAACGTTATGCAGTATTACCATATGACGTATAACGTTATGCAGTGTTACCTTATGACGTATAACGTTATGTAGTATTACCTTATGACGTACAACGTTATGTAGTATTAGCTTATAAAATATAACGTTATATACTATTACGTAATAACGTTTAACGTTATCTAGCACTAGCTTATGACGTATAACGTTATATACTATTACGTAGTATCGTATAACGTTATATACTAATACGTAATAACCTATAACGATATATAGTATTAGCTTATGACGTATAACGTTATATACTATTACGTGCTAACGTATAACGCTATATAGCATTACCTTATGACGTATAACGTTATGTAGTATTACCTTATAACGTATTACGTTATGTAGTATTGGCATATGACGTATAACGTAATATACTATTAGGTAATAATGTATAACGTTATATACTATTACGTAATAACGTATAACGTTATGCAGTGTTACCTTATGACGTATAACGTTATGTAGTATAAACTTATAACGCATAACGTTATATAGTATTACCCTATAACGTATAACGTCCTGTGGTATTACCTTATAACGTATAACGTCATATACTATTACCGTATATCGTAAAACGTTATGTGGTATTACCTTATGACGGATTACGTTATATACTATTGCGTAATAACGTATAACGTTATATAGCTTTACCTTATGACGTATAACGTTATATACTATAGCGTAATAACGTGTAACGTTATATAGTATTACCCTATAACGTATAGCGTTATATAGTATTACCTTATGACGTATAACGTTATGTAGTATAACCATATAACGTATAACGTTATATACCATTACTCACTTACGTATAACGTTATATACTATTACGTGCTAACGTATAACGTTATATAGCATTACCTTATAACGTATAAGGTTATGCAGTATTACCTTATGACGTATAACGTTATATACTATTACGTAATAACGTATAACGTTATATACTATTACGTACTTACGCATAACGTTATATACTATTACGTGCTAACGTATAACGTTATGTAGTATTACCCTATAACGTATAACGTTATATAGTATTACCATATGACGTATAACGTTATGTAATATTACCTTATAACGTATAACGTTATATAGTATTATCTTACGACGTATAACGTTATATAGTATTACCTTATGACGTATAACGTTATGTAGTATTACCTTATAACATATAACGTTATGTAGTATTACCTTATGACGTATAACGTTATATAGTATTACCTTATGACGTATAACGTTATATACTATTACGCAATAACGTATAACGTTATATAGTATAACCCTATAACGTATAGCGTTACATAGTATTATCATATGACGTATAACGTTATGCAGTATTACCTTTGACGTATAACGTTATGTAGTATTACCTTATAACATGTAACGTTATGTAGTATTACCTTATGACGTATAACGTCATGTAGCATTACCTTATGACGTATAACGCTATATACTATTGCGTAATAACGTGTAACGATATAAAATATTACCCTATAACGTAGAGCGTTATATGGTATTACCTTATGACGTATAACGTTATATATTATTGCGTAATAACGTATAACGTTATATAGCATTACCTTATGACGTATAACGTTATATACTATAGCGTAATAACGTGTAACGTTATATAGTATTACCCTATAACATATAGCGTTATATAGTATTACCATATGACGTATAACGTTATGCAGTATTACCTTATGACGTATAACGTTATGTAATATTACCTTATAACGTATAACGTTATATACTATTACGTACATACTTAGAACGTCATATACTATTATGTGCTAACGTATAACGTTATATAGCATTACCTTATGACGTATAACGTAATATAGTATTACCTTATGATGTATAACGTTATATACTATTACGTAATAACGTATAACGATATATAGCATTACCTTATGATGTATAACGTTGTGCAGTATCACCTTATGACGTATAACTTTATATAGTATTATCTTATAATGTATATCGTTACATACTATTACGTAATAACGTATAACGTTATATACTAATACGTGATAACGTATAACGTTATTTACTAATAAGTAATAACGTATAATGTAATATAGAATTACCTTATGACGTATAACGTTATGCAGTATTACCTTATGACGTATAACGTCATGTAGTATAACCTTATATCGTATATCGTTATATAGTATTACTTTATAACGTATACCGTTATATACTATTACGTAGTAACGTATAACGTTATATAGTATTAGCTCATGATGTATAACGTTAAATAGTATTACCCTATAACGTATAATGTCCTGTAGTATTACCTTATGACGTATAACGTTATATACTATTACGTAGTATAGTATAACGTTATATATTAATACGTAATAACGTATAAGGATATATAGTATTAGCTTATGACGTATAACGTTATATACTATTACGTGCTAACGTATAACGTTATATAGCATTACCTTATGACGTATAACGTTATGCAGTATTACCATATGACGTATAACGTTATGCAGTGTTACCTTATGACGTATAACGTTATGTAGTATAACCTTATAACGTATAACGTTATATACTATTACGTACTTACGTATAACGTTATATACTATTACGTGCTAACGTATAACGTTATATAGTATTACCTTATAACGTATAACGTTATATACTAATACGTAATAACTTATAACGTTATGCAGTATTACCATATGACGTATAATGTTATGCAGTGTTACCTTATGACGTATAACGTTATGTAGTATAACCTTATAACGTATAACGTTATATACTATTACGTACTTACGTATAACGTTATATACTATTACGTGCTAACGTATAACGTTATATTGTATTACCATATGACGTATAACGTTATATACTATTACGTAGTAACGTATAACGTTATATAGTATTACCCTATAACGTATAGCGTTATATAGTATTACCTTATGACGTATAACGTTATGTAGTATAAACTTATAACGTATAACGTTATATACTAATACGCACTTACGTATAACGTTATATACTATTACGTGCTAACGTATAATGTTATATATCATTACCTTATGACGTATAACGTTATGCAGTATTACCTTATGTCGTATAACGTTGCGTAGTATAACCTTATAACGGATAACGTTCTATACTATTACGTACTTACGTATAACGTTATATACTATTAAGTGCTAACCTATAACGTTATGTGATATTACCTTACAACGGATAACGTTATATAGTATTACCTTATAACGTATATCGTTATATACTATTTCGTAATAACGTATAACGTTATATACCAATACGTAATAAGGTATATCGTAATATAGTATTACCTTATGACGTATAACTTTATATACTATAACGTAATAACGTATAACGTTATATACTATTACGTACTTACGTACAACGTTATATACTACAACGTGCTAACGTATAACGTTATATAGTATTACCCTATAACGTATAACGTCCTGTAGTATTACCTTATAACGAATAACGTTATATACTATTACGGTATATCGTAAAACGTTATGTAGTATTACCTAATGGCGTATTACGTTACATACTATTGCGTAATAACGTGTAACGTTATATAGTATTACCCTATAACGTATAGCGTTATATAGTATTACCTTATGACGTATAACGTTATGCAGTATTACCTTATGTCGTATAACGTTGCGTAGTATAATCTTATAACGTATAACGTTCAATACTATTACGTACTTACGTATAACGTTATATAATATTACGTGCTAACGTATAACGTTATGTGATATTACCTTACAACGGATAACGTTATATAGTATTACCTTATGACGTATATCGTTATATACTATTACGTAATAACGTATAACGTTCTATACCATTACGTAATAACGTATAACGTAATAAAGTATTACCTCATGACGTATAACGTTATATACTATAACGTAATCACGTATAACGTTATATACTAATACGTAATTACGTATAACGTTATATAGCATTACCTTATGACGTATAACGTTATGTAGTATTACCTTATAAAATATAACGTTATATGCTATTACGTAATAACGTATAACGTTATATAGCATTACCTTATGACGTATAACGTTATATACTTTTACGTAGTAACGTATAACGTTATATACTAATACGTAATAACGTATAACGTAATATAGTATTACCTTATGACGTATAACGTTATGTAGTATTACCTTATGACGTATAACGTTATGTAGTATTACCCTATAATGTATATCGTTATATAGTATTAAGTAATAACGTATATAGTTATATAATAATACGTAATAACGTATAACGTTATGTGGTATTCCCTGACAACGTATAACTTTATATAGTATTACCCTATAACGTGTAGCGTTATATGGTATTACCTTATGACGTATTACGTTATATACTATTACGTAATAACGTATAACAATATATAGCATTACCTTATGACGTATAACGTTATATACTATTACGTAGTAACGTATAACGTTATATGATAATACGTAATAACGTATAACGATATATAGTATTAGCTTATGACGTATAACGTTATATACTATTACGTGCTAACGTATAACGTTATATAGCATTACCTTATGACGTATAACGTTATGTAGAACTACCTTATAACATATAACGCTATGTAGTATTACCTTATGACGTACAACGTTATGTAGTATTACCTTATAAAATATTACGTTATATACTATTACGTAATAACGTATAACGTTATGTAGTATTACCTTATGACGTATAACGTTATGCAGTATTACCTGATGACGTATAACGTTATGTAGTATAACCTTATAACGTATAACGTTATATACTATTACGTACTTACGTATAACGTTATATACTATTACGTGCTAACGTATAACGTTATATAGTATTACCCTATAACGTATAACGTTATATACTATTATGTAACAACGTATAACGTTATATAGCATTACCTTATGACGTGCAACGTTATGCAGTATCACCTTATGACGTATAACGTTATATAGTATTACCCTATAATGTATATCGTTATATAGTATTAAGTAATAACGTATATAGTTATATAATAATACGTAATAACGTATAACGTTATGTGGTATTCCCTGACAACGTATAACTTTATATAGTATTACCCTATAACGTGTAGCGTTATATGGTATTACCTTATGACGTATAACGTTATATACTATTGCGTAATAGCGTATAACGTTATATAGCATTACCTTATGACGTATAACGTTATGCAGTATTACCTTATGACGTATAACGTCATGTAGTATAACCTTATATCGTATATCGTTATATAGTATTACCTTATAACGTATACCGTTATATACTATTACGTAGTAACGTATAACGTTATATAGTATTAGCTCATGATGTATAACGTTAAATAGTATTAAACTATAACGTATAATGTCCTGTAGTATTACCTTATGACGTATAGCGTTATATAGTATTACCTTATGACGTACAACGTTATGTGGTGTTACCTTATAACGTATTATGTTATATACTAGTACGGTATATCGTAAAACGTTATGTAGTATTACCTTATAACATATAACGTATGTAGTATTATCTTATGACGTACAACGTTATGTCGTATTACCTTATGAAGTATAACGTTATATACTATTACGTAATAACGTATAACGATATGCAGAATTACCTTATGATGTATAAAGTTATGTAGCATTACGTAATAACGTATAACGTTATATACTATTATCTAATAACGTGTAACGTTATATAGTATTACCCTATAACGTATAGCGTTATATAGTATTACCTTATGTCGTATAGCGTTATATACTAATGCGTAATAATTTATAACGTTATATAGCATTACCTTATGACGTATAACGTTATATACTATTACGCACTTACGTATAACGTTATATACTATTACGTGCTAACGTATAACGTTATATAGCTTTACCTTATGACGTATAACGTTATGCAGTATTACCTTATGACGTATAACGTTATGCAGTATTACCTTATGACGTATAACGTTATGTAGTATAATCTTATAACGTATAACGTTGTATACTATTACGTGCTAACGTATAACGCTATATAGCATTACCTTATGACGTATAACGATATGTAGTATTACCTTATAACATATAACGATATGTAGTTTTACCTTATGACGTACAACGTTATGTAGTATTACCTTATAAAATATAACGTTATATACTATTACGTGCTAACGTATAACGTTATATAATATTGCGTAATAACGTGTAACGTTATACAGTATTACCCTATAACGTATAGCGTTATATAGTATTACCTTATGAAGTATAACGTTATATACTATTGCGTAATAACGTATAACGTTATATACTAATACGTAATTACGTATAACGTTATATAGTATTACCTTATGACGTATAACGTTATATACTATTACGTAATAACGTATAACGTTATATACCAATACGTAATTACGTATAACGTTATATAGCATTACCTTACGACGTATAACGTTATGTAGTTTTACCTTATAACATATAACGTTATGTAGTATTACCTTATAACGTATAACGTTATATAGTAGTACCTTATTATATGTAACGTCATATACTATTACGTAATAACGTATAACGTTATGTAGTATTACCTTATAACATATAACATTATGTAGTATTACCTTAGAACGTATAACGTTATACATATAGTATTACCTTATAACGTATATCGTTATATACTATTACGTAATAACGTATAACGTTATATACTATTATCTAATAATGTACGACGTTATATATTAATACCTTATGACGTATAACGTTATGTAGTATTACCTTGTAACATATAACGTTATGTAGTATTACCTTATAACGTATAACGTTATATAGTAGTACCTTATTATATGTAACGTCATATACTATTACGTAATAACGTATAACGTTATGTAGTATTACCTTATAACATATAACATTATGTAGTATTACCTTAGAACGTATAACGTTATATAGTATTACCTTATAACGTATATCGTTATATACTATTACGTAATAACGTATAACGTTATATACTATTATCTAATAATGTACGACGTTATATATTAATACCTTATGACGTATAACGTTATGTAGTATTACCTTATAACATATAACGATATGTAGTTTTACCTTATGACGTACAACGTTATGTAGTATTACCTTGTAACATATAACGTTATGTAGTATTACCTTATAACGTATAACGTTATATAGTAGTACCTTATAACGTGTAACGTTATATACTATTACGTAATAATGTATAATGTTATGTAGTATTACCTTATAACATATAGCGTTATGTAGTATTACCTTATAACGAATAACGTTATATAGTATTACCTTATAACGTGTAACATTATATACTATTACGTAATAACGTATAACGTTATATACTATTACGTAATAATGTATAACGTTATATAGTACTAGCTTATGACGTATAGCGTTATATACTATTACGTAATAACATGTAACGATATATAGTATTACCCTATAAAGTATAGCGTTATATAGTATTACCTTATGACGTATAACGTTATGTAGTATAACCTTTTAACATATAACGTTATATACAGGGTGCGCCGTTAGAATTCGGACAGAATTCAATTTGTAGTTCCCACCATATTAGAATTCAGATGTTTGTGCTGATTGACTCTGAAGTTAGTTAAATATGTCAATAAGTCTTCTATAACCTCAAAATGACAGAACTCGTTAAGCAAAACCCGGAATACGATAGAAGAGCGGCGATTATAGAAAGTCTTCGCGCCGGGATAACGCCGGTCGAAATTATAAAATTCTTTAGCTACCCAAGATCGACGGTAATTTAATTTTGTTGTGGGCAAAACCAAATTTCCAGCAAGTGTTCACGTTTTGAGCGTTGTCTCAAGTGAGGGCGACGTCATGCCTCCGCACTTCTTCCAAAAAGGCGAAAGAATCACAAAGGAGGTTTATTTGGAGGTCCTGAAGACAGTAATAAAGCCGTGGATGGAAATTACGGCTTCTGGAAGGCCGTATTTATTTCAACAAGATGGCGCACCTGCTCACACAAGTCATCTTGTTCAAAATTGGCTCTCTGACAATGTGGACATGTTTTGGTCGAAAGATTTCTGGCCTCCTAACAGTCCCGACCTAAACCCATTGGACTATTACGTGTGGGGCGTTATCGAGAGACAAACTAATAAATGCAGGCACCCCAACGTCAACTCCCTACGAGCTGCTATCGAGTCAGAATTCGCGACAATTAAACGCGACCAGTTGAAGTCAGCGTGCTCGCGCTTTAGAGCAAGAATAGAGCAGGTCATAGAGGCAGAGGGTGGTTACATAGAATAAAAGTTCTCAGCAAGGACCCTTTAAATGAGATATAACAACATTTTCATGTGTTTTTGTGTATTGACTTAAATAAACAACTTTCTGCACAAAACTTCTTTTGTCCGGATTCTAACGGCGCACCCTGTACTATTACGTACATACTTATAACGTCATATACTATTACGTGCTAGCGTATAACGTTATATAGCATTACCTTATGACGTATAACGTAATATAGTATTACCTTATGATATATAACGTTATATACTATTACGTAATAACGTATAACGTTATGTAGCATTTCCTTATAACATATAACATTATGTAGTATTACCTTATAACGTATAACGTTATATAGTATTACCTTATAACGTATATCGTTACATACTATTACGTAATAACGTATAAAGTTATATACCAATACGTTATAACGTATAACGTTATATAGCATTACCTTATGACGTATGACGTTATATAGTATTACCTTATAATGTATACCGTTACATACTATTACGTAATAACGTATAAAGTTATATACTAATACGTAATAACGTATAACGTTATGTGGTATTACCTTACAACGGATAACGTTATATAGTATTACCTTATGACGTATATCGTTATATACTATTACGTAATAACGTATAACGTTATATACTAATACGTAATAACGTATAACGTAATATAGTATTACCTTATGACGAATAACGTTATATACTATTACGTAATAACGTATAACGTTATATACTAATACGTAATTACGTATAACGATATATAGCATTACCTTACGACGTATAACGTTATGTAGTATTACCTTATCACATATAACGTTATGTAGTATTATCTTATGACGTACAACATTATGTAGTATTACCTTATGAAGTATAACGTTATATACTATTACGCACTTACGTATAACGTTATATACCATTACGTGCTAACGTATAACGTTATATAGCTTTACCTTATGACGTATAACGTTATGCAGTATTACCTTATGACGTATAACGTTATGCGGTATTACCTTATGACGTATAACGTTATGTAGTATTACCTTGTAACATATAACATTATGTAGTATTACCTTATAACGTATAACGTTATATAGTATTACCTTATAACGTATATCGTTATATACTATTACGTAATAACGTATAACGTTGTATACTATTATCTAATAACGTACGACGTTATATAGTAATCCCTTATGACGTATAACGTTATGTAGTATTACCTTATAACATATAACATTATGTAGTATTACCTTAGAACGTATAACGTTATATAGTATTACCTTATAACGTATATCGTTATATACTATTACGTAATAACGTATAACGTTATATACTATTATCTAATAATGTACGACGTTATATATTAATACCTTATGACGTATAACGTTATGTAGTATTACCTTATAACATATAACGATATGTAGTTTTACCTTATGACGTACAACGTTATGTAGTATTACCTTGTAACATATAACGTTATGTAGTATTACCTTATAACGTATAACGTTATATAGTAGTACCTTATAACGTGTAACGTTATATACTATTACGTAATAATGTATAATGTTATGTAGTATTACCTTATAACATATACCGTTATGTAGTATTACCTTATAACGAATAACGTTATATATAATTACCTTATAACGTGTAACATTATATACTATTACGTAATAACGTATAACGTTATATACTATTACGTAATAATGTATAACGTTATATAGTACTAGCTTATGACGTATAGCGTTATATACTATTACGTAATAACATGTAACGATATATAGTATTACCCTATAACGTATAGCGTTATATAGTATTACCTTATGACGTATAACGTTATGTAGTATAACCTTTTAACATATAACGTTATATACTATTACGTACATACTTATAACGTCATATACTATTACGTGCTAGCGTATAACGTTATATAGCATTACCTTATGACGTATAACGTAATATAGTATTACCTTATGATATATAACGTTATATACTATTACGTAATAACGTATAACGTTATGTAGCATTACCTTATAACATATAACATTATGTAGTATTACCTTATAACGTATAACGTTATATAGTATTACCTTATAACGTATATCGTTACATACTATTACGTAATAACGTATAAAGTTATATACCAATACGTTATAACGTATAACGTTATATAGCATTACCTTATGACGTATGACGTTATATAGTATTACCTTATAATGTATACCGTTACATACTATTACGTAATAACGTATAAAGTTATATACTAATACGTAATAACGTATAACGTTATGTGGTATTACCTTACAACGGATAACGTTATATAGTATTACCTTATGACGTATATCGTTATATACTATTACGTAATAACGTATAACGTTATATACTAATACGTAATAACGTATAACGTAATATAGTATTACCTTATGACGTATAACGTTATATACTATTACGTAATAACGTATAACGTTATATACTAATACGTAATTACGTATAACGTTATATAGCATTACCTTACGACGTATAACGTTATGTAGTATTACCTTATCACATATAACGTTATGTAGTATTATCTTATGACGTACAACATTATGTAGTATTACCTTATGAAGTATAACGTTATATACTATTACGCACTTACGTATAACGTTATATACCATTACGTGCTAACGTATAACGTTATATAGCTTTACCTTATGACGTATAACGTTATGCAGTATTACCTTATGACGTATAACGTTATGCAGTATTACCTTATGACGTATAACGTTATGTAGTATTACCTTGTAACATATAACATTATGTAGTATTACCTTATAACGTATAACGTTATATAGTATTACCTTATAACGTATATCGTTATATACTATTACGTAATAACGTATAACGTTGTATACTATTATCTAATAACGTACGACGTTATATAGTAATCCCTTATGACGTATAACGTTATGTAGTATTACCTTATAACATATAACATTATGTAGTATTACCTTAGAACGTATAACGTTATATAGTATTACCTTATAACGTATATCGTTATATACTATTACGTAATAACGTATAACGTTATATACTATTATCTAATAATGTACGACGTTATATATTAATACCTTATGACGTATAACGTTATGTAGTATTACCTTATAACATATAACGATATGTAGTTTTACCTTATGACGTACAACGTTATGTAGTATTACCTTGTAACATATAACGTTATGTAGTATTACCTTATAACGTATAACGTTATATAGTAGTACCTTATAACGTGTAACGTTATATACTATTACGTAATAATGTATAATGTTATGTAGTATTACCTTATAACATATACCGTTATGTAGTATTACCTTATAACGAATAACGTTATATAGTATTACCTTATAACGTGTAACATTATATACTATTACGTAATAACGTATAACGTTATATACTATTACGTAATAATGTATAACGTTATATAGTACTAGCTTATGACGTATAGCGTTATATACTATTACGTAATAACATGTAACGATATATAGTATTACCCTATAACGTATAGCGTTATATAGTATTACCTTATGACGTATAACGTTATGTAGTATAACCTTTTAACATATAACGTTATATACTATTACGTACATACTTATAACGTCATATACTATTACGTGCTAGCGTATAACGTTATATAGCATTACCTTATGACGTATAACGTAATATAGTATTACCTTATGATATATAACGTTATATACTATTACGTAATAACGTATAACGTTATGTAGCATTACCTTATAACATATAACATTATGTAGTATTACCTTATAACGTATAACGTTATATAGTATTACCTTATAACGTATATCGTTACATACTATTACGTAATAACGTATAAAGTTATATACCAATACGTTATAACGTATAACGTTATATAGCATTACCTTATGACGTATGACGTTATATAGTATTACCTTATAATGTATACCGTTACATACTATTACGTAATAACGTATAAAGTTATATACTAATACGTAATAACGTATAACGTTATGTGGTATTACCTTACAACGGATAACGTTATATAGTATTACCTTATGACGTATATCGTTATATACTATTACGTAATAACGTATAACGTTATATACTAATACGTAATAACGTATAACGTAATATAGTATTACCTTATGACGTATAACGTTATATACTATTACGTAATAACGTATAACGTTATATACTAATACGTAATTACGTATAACGTTATATAGCATTACCTTACGACGTATAACGTTATGTAGTATTACCTTATCACATATAACGTTATGTAGTATTATCTTATGACGTACAACATTATGTAGTATTACCTTATGAAGTATAACGTTATATACTATTACGCACTTACGTATAACGTTATATACCATTACGTGCTAACGTATAACGTTATATAGCTTTACCTTATGACGTATAACGTTATGCAGTATTACCTTATGACGTATAACGTTATGCAGTATTACCTTATGACGTATAACGTTATGTAGTATTACCTTGTAACATATAACATTATGTAGTATTACCTTATAACGTATAACGTTATATAGTATTACCTTATAACGTATATCGTTATATACTATTACGTAATAACGTATAAAGTTATATACTATTATCTAATAACGTACGACGTTATATAGTAATCCCTTATGACGTATAACGTTATGTAGTATTACCTTATAACATATAACGTTATGTAGTATTACCTTATAACGTACAACATTATGTAGTATTACCTTATGAAGTATAACGTTATATACTATTACGTAATAACGTATAACGTTATACACTATTATCTAATAACGTGTAACGTTATATAGTATTACCCTATAACGTATAGCGTTATATAGTATTACCTTATGACGTATAGCGTTATATACTAATGCGTAATAATGTATAACGTTATATAGCATTACCTTATGACGTATAACGTTATATACTATTGCGTAATAACGTATAACGTTATGTAGTATTACCTTATAACGCATAACGTTATATAGTATTACCTTATGAAGTATAACGTTATATACTATTACGTAATAACGTATAACTTTATATAGCATTACCTTATGACGTATAACGTTATATACTATTACGTAGTTACGTATAACGTTATATACTAATACGTAATAACGTATAACGATATATAGTACTAGATTATGACGTATAACGTTATATAGTATTACGTGCTAACGTATAACGCTATATAGCATTACCTTATGACGTATAACGTTATCCAGTATTACCTTATGACGTATAACGTCATGTAGTATTACTTTATAACGTATAACGTTATATACTATTACGTAGTAACGTATAACGTTATATACTAATACGTAATAACGTATAACGTTATATAGCATTACCTTATGACGTATAACGTTATGTAGTATTACCTTATAACATATACCGTTATGTAGTATTACCTTATAACGTATAACGTTATGCAGTATTACCTTATGACGTATAACGATAAATACTATTACGTAGTAACGTATAACGTTATATACTAATACGTAATAACGTATAAGGATATATAGTATTAGCTTATGACGTATAACATTATATACTATTACGTGCTAACGTATAACGTTACCTTATGTCGTATAACGTTATCCAGTATTATCTTATGACATATAACGTTATGTATTATTACCGTATAACATATAACGTTATGTAGTATTACCTTATGCCGTACAACGTTATGTAGTATTACCTTATAAAATATAACGTTATATACTATTACGTAATAACGTATAGCGTTATATAGCATTACCTTATGACGTATAACGTTATATACTATTACGTAGTAACGTATAACGTTATATACTAATACGTAATAACGTATAACGATATATAGTACTAGATTATGACGTATAACGTTATATAGTATTACGTGCTAACGTATAACGCTATATAGCATTACCTTATGACGTATAACGTTATCCAGTATTACCTTATGACGTATAACGTCATGTAGTATTACTTTATAACGTATAACGTTATATAGTATTACCTTATAACGTTTATCGTTACATACTATTACGTAATAACGTATAACGATATGTGGTATTACCTTATAACGTATAACGTTATGCAGTATTACCTTATGACGTATAACGTTAAATACTATTACGTAGTAACGTATAACGTTATATACTAATACGTAATAATGTATAAGGATATATAGTATTAGCTTATGACGTATAACATTATATACTATTACATGCTAACGTATAACGTTATCTTATGTCGTATAACGTTATCCAGTATTACCTTATGACGTATAACGTTATGTATTATTACCGTATAACATATAACTTTATGTAGTATTACCTTATACCGTACAACGTTATGTAGTATTACCTTATAAAATATAACGTTATATACTATTACGTAATAACGTATAGCGTTATATAGCATTACCTTATGACGTATAACGTTATATACTATTACGTAGTAACGTATAACGTTATATACTAATACGTAATAACGTATAACGATATATAGTACTAGATTATGACGTATAACGTTATATAGTATTACGTGCTAACGTATAACGCTATATAGCATTACCTTATGACGTATAACGTTATCCAGTATTACCTTATGACGTATAACGTCATGTAGTATTACTTTATAACGTATAACGTTATATAGTATTACCTTATAACGTTTATCGTTACATACTATTACGTAATAACGTATAATGTTATGTGGTATTACCTGACAACGTATAACTTTATATAGTATTACCTTATAAGGTATATCGTTATATACTATTACGTAATAACGTATAACGTTATATACTATTATCAAATAACGTATGACGTTGTATAGTAATCCCTTATGACGTATAGCGTTATATAGTATTACCTTATGACGTATAACGTTATGTGGTATTACCTTATAACGTATAACGTTATATACTATTACGTAATAACGTATAACGTTATATACTATTACGTAATAGCATATAACGTTAAATAGTATTACCTTATGATGTATAACGTTATGTACAATTACCTTATAACATGTAACGTTATATAGTATTACCTTATGACGTATAACGTTATGTAGTATCACCTTATGAGGTATAACGTTATGTGGTATTACCTTATAACGTATAAAGTTATATACTATTACGTAATAACGTATAACGTTATATAGTATTACCCTAAAACGTATGACGTCCTGTAGTATTACCTTATAACGTATAACGTTATATACCACTACGTAATAATGTATAACGTTATATAGTATTACCTTATGACGTATAACGTTATGTAGTATTACGTTATAAAGTATAACGTTATATACTATTACGTAATAACGTATAACTTTATATACTATTACGTAATAACGTATAACGTTATATAGTATTACCTTATTACGTATAATGTTATATACCATTACGTACTAACGTATAACGTTTTATAGCATTACCTTATCACGTATAACGTTATGTGGTATTACCTTATAACGTATAACGTTATATACTATTACGCAAGAACGTATAACGTTATATAGTATTACCTTACGACGTATAACGTAATATACTATTACGTTATAACGTATAACGTTATATACTATTACGTAACAACGTACAACGTTATATACGTTATAGTAATAACGTATTAACGTATAACGTTATATACTAATACTTAATAATCTGACACGTTATATAGTATTACCCTATAACGTATAACGTTATATAGTATTACGTAATAACGTATAACATTACATAGTATTACCGTATAACGTATAACGTTATATAGTGTTACCTTATAACGTATAACGTTATATACTATTACGTAATAACGTATAACGTTATATAGTATTACCTTATGAGGTATAACGTTATGTGGTATTACCTTACAACGTATAACGTTATATACTATTACGTAATAACGTATAACGTTATAAAGTATTACCCTATAACGTATAACGTCCTGTAGTATTACCTTATAACGTATAATGTTATATACTATTACGTACTAACGTATAACGTTATATACTATGACGTAATAACGTAAAACGTTATATAGTCTTACCTTATGACGTGTAACGTTATATAGTATTACCCTATAACGGATAACGTTATATACCATTACGTACTGACTTATATCGTTGGATACTATTACGTAATAACGTATAACGTTATATACCATTACGTACTGACTTATATCGTTGGATACTATTACGTAATAACGTATAACGTTATATAGTATTACCGTATGATGTATAACGTTATGAAGTATTACCTTATAACGTATAACGTTATATACCATTACGTACTGACGTATAACGGTATATACTATTACGTTATAACGTAAAACGTTATGTACTATTACGTAATAATGATGAAAGCCATATCGTATTACCTAATGACGTATAACGTTATAGAGTATTACCTTACAACGTATAACGTTATATACTATTACGTACTAACGTATAACGTTACATAGTACTACGTTATAACGTGTAACGTTATAAAGTGATTATCTTACAACGTATAACGTAATATACTATTACGTTATAACGTATAACGTTATATACTATTACGTAACAACGTATAACGTTATATACTATAACGTATTAACGTATAACGTTATATACTAATACTTAATAATCTGACACGTTATATAGTATTACCGTATAACGTATAACGTTATATAGTATTACGTAATAACGTATAACATTAGCTAGTATTACCGTATAACGTGTAACGTTATATAGTGTTACCTTATAACGTATAACGTTATATACTAAACGTTATAACATATATCGTTATGTAGCATTACCTTATAACGTATAACCTTATATAATATTACATTATAACGTATATCATTATATGGTATTACGTTATAACGTATTACGATTTATAGTACACCGTTATATTGTATTACTTTATAACCTATTACGATATGTCATACATAGCATATATTATAACGTTATATGGTATTACGTTATACCGTATTAAGTTATATAGTATAACGTTATGAGGTATTACGTTATAACGTATTATGGGCTATGGTATTACGTAGCTCCATTATTATTATAACGTCATTCCATTGATAGTATGTTATACTATATAACTTGATACGTTATAACGTAATACCATATAACGTTATAATATATGTCGTTGTACTTTATATCGTAATAGGTTATATCGAAATACCATATAACGGTGTACTGTAGATCGTAATACGTTATAACGTAGTGCCATATAACGTTATACTATGTAACTTCATACTCTGTAATTTAATATAATATTGTGTAATTATTAGCGGTTTTTTCATCGTACATCGACGAAAACGCATCGGTATTCTTGTGGACAGTCTGTAAGCTTTAAGCTATTTCGTTTCTTTTTGTAGTTACTAACATAATTTGTATGCAACTGTGTATGTCAATAATTTCGATACAAGGCGGGTATCTGTCTAACGAAGAGTTAGTTAAATTTTGTCTCACTCAATATGGGTATTTATTCCGATCCCTGAGAGTAAAGTTTGATCCATTCCGCTTTTCTCTTTTGGAATACACGTGAAGGAATGTAGGAACAGCTTTGAATCAAAAGCATTGATTCCTTTATCGAAATCAGAGGAGCAAGAAGCACGCTTGACATAATTGTATGTAACATATGAAATAGGAAGGGGACATCAAAATAAAATTTATTATTGTTTCTTTCACAAACTATGAATTTCATGAATTTCATATATTTTTTATTTTAGATGGCATTATATTTTGTATATACCGAGTAAGTTTTATAACTTCTTCTAATTTTTTCAGCGAAAATGTCTTGTTGGGTCTTAGTTAAGTAAAATGTCTTTTAAACTTCAAATTGTATAGCATTCTTTCCCATTCAGAAGAATATCTCCGCGAACAAAGAGGCTTTGTCTGCTCTAAATGAAATATATTTCTGTACAGAATTGACAAAACAGTACCTCTGCTGGAAATCAGGCTGGCCATACATAGCCGAAGGAAACATTCCATTTTCTCTTCAAGAAAATCTGTTTTACTGTGAAGAATTTCTTGTGGATTTAACCGCAACCTCGCCAGTCAGGAAATCATATGTTCACTACTCTTAGGTCAGATCGAGCACAGAACAATTTCTTTGACCATTGATCAACAATGCAGACTTTCTTAGAAAACAATATTTAATAATAACACTATGTGTAAAGCATTATGTATATTTCTATAATTGACATTTTTAACATTATCGAAGGCAATTAGCCCAATCCAGATTTACTATAAAGACCTAGCTTTTGTGACCTTAGCAACTGTCCATGGCTGACACAGTTAGAATATATTGGAAGTATAGTCAGACATAGTATGAAACCTGTATGACTTTTGCTAACAATATTATACGAATGGATTTATTCTCAATTTCACGGCTAGCCCTTGGGAATTTCTTGAAACCGCAATATTTTTCATCAAAGCAAAAAACGTAGCATGAAGAACGAGCTCAAAGGTGGATTGTATTCGAACGGTGACGAATGGCTCTTTGTTTAAGATTAAAGGTTATAGTCGATTATGTGCGAATTTATTATCCTTCGATCCTGTTCTTTCTTCTAGATTAAATACTCTTGAAAAAATGGAGAGTTTTTATATCAGACTTTTAGGTAAGTCTCGACTTTTCTGATAATCAACTTTGAAAGTTTAAACATTCTCATTTTAAACTCCACAAAGTTCGAATATCTTAACATTGAGATTTTGAATTTTGAATTCACCAAAGCTATTTGACTTTGTAACTCTGTCTGTGCGATATGAACTTCCAAGTGCTACCTTTGAGCTCTCATCGTCTCCGCTGTTTCGTTCCATTGGATCAGCAAGAAAAACTCAATTTGAAAAATCTATACATATTACTTTACGTAGGACAACGTAGCAATTCGTTTCATCAGAGAGCATGAATGGCGTAAGAATAGATCGGTCTTGCTTGGAAGTTCTCATAGAAATGGCAGTGTTGACAAGTTTGCTGCAATTTCGTTGAGCACAAAATCGCACCCTCGTTCTTCTTCCTCTGCTGTAAATTTTAAAATGGTTTACCTTCGAATTGAGTTAGATTTAGATGTTATTTCAGTGAAATATTAAAAGCATGATATGTTAGTTTATCTGAATAAACAAATGATTTTTTATTTGAATTACTTCGTTATTTAGCTACCATAAATTAAATTATAATTTTTTGTGTTATTATATTCTTTCAAGTAGCTCCTGATTCTATTACGTAAATGTTGTAAATCACTCGAAAACTTAGGCATGTATTATTCACGAATAATTGAAACTAAAAATGTCTCTATAACATTCGTATATACGCAATATAATATTAAAAATTCAAATTAATATCACATTTCACATTATTTGTTATTTCATTCGGAAAAATAAACTACGGTAAAATCATTTGAAAGTGATTTACTTCATCTTAACACGTAATAAAGTTGCTCTTCCTGTGTTACTTTTAAAATAAGAATGATAAGATAATTGAAAATTTATTATTGTAAATAGTAATTTCTTATTTCTACTTGAAATAAAATTTGCTCAAAGCTACTTCACTTTAACTAACCAAAACTCAGACACAGGTTTCGAACTACATTTCGTTTAATTTTGCATATTCTGTTAAGAGGTCCTGGATCGAACAAAGATTGATAAGAAAGATGTGAGCACATCGTTTTTCCGAGTCGACATTTACATAATGCCTCATGCACGTCTTTCGAGCTTTCCGCTCTTCGATTTTCTATATATGACGTTTCACCCCTGTCTGCAAGGTACACACACCCTATCGGTTAAGTGTCGTCCCGTTTGTTAGCCTCGATACAATCCTCTGAAACTTTTCTCTTCCGCGGCGTAGCACATCCGCGTGATTGTTCATTTGAAATTCTAATTCGACGCTGCAGGAAATGTATTTCACCGAGCTTTGCGAATGTTTTTCCGATTTTTCATGATCACGAACGTTCATCGTGTCTCTTTATCTGGAGGTTGTACTGTCCCCTTTCTTTCGAATCAATACTTTTTGCGGCTGGATCGATTATTTAGAGTAACGAAATCTATGTAAAATTTTTGCGAAAGATAAATTGTATGCTAACGAAAATTTAAAATCTTGTTTGCGAATTTTTATACAAATACACACTTTTGAGAATATAACTAAGAAAATACCTAAGTACGAAATTGTTTCATCCTATTGATAATTTATATATTTTTTCATATTGTGCGCATTCCGGTCAATTTTGCACTTTCAAATATCCCATAAATGCATAAAAATTCTCAGTCTACTTATTTTATGAAATTTTGTGAATTGGTTTTACTGATTTTTACCGATCATTATATTATATCCTTTGGGTATTGATCTTTATACCGATTTTTTATTGCTCAGTAAAAAAAATCTTATTACAAGTCCTCGTGTCGATATACAAGAATGACGATATATTAAAATTAATACACGCTTTTCGTTCAAGCAATTAACAGGCGCAATATTAATCGACCAAGTGTAATACAAAAATTAAACATGCAAATACTCATATCTCGATATTGCCATTTCACAATGTTGCCAATTATTGAAAATAAACGAAACATAAGCATAAAAATTTGATTCACAGGATAATATTCTAATGAGGGGAAACGGCTATTCATTGACCAACAATGATCGATTTATCGATAACCATGAAGAATATTTGCATTCGACAGAATTTCAACGAAGGAAACATAATCGTGTTTTTTCTGTCGACGAGAAAATATTTGACATCGTTTCGATCTGATATGAAAAAACAGCAGAATAAATTCGGTTCGGATATTAAATTATCATCCTTGACAAAGATTAAATATGTTTGCTACTGAAGTGAAACTTCATAAATAATATCTAACATAAAAGGGATTCTTAATAAAAAGAATATTATTGCCATTTTTTAGAATAAATTACCATCATTCGATAAATTAACATTTTGTAATTTCAATTGTTTTAATTGATTACTCTATAACTCGAAAGATTTATAAAGAAGATCGAATGCCTGCACTAATAAAACAGTACATTCGTCAATTTTCTTGAAGAAGAAACATGAAATATGTTTGAAAATGCTTGCAATGTTAATAACGTCGACGACATTATTCCCGCGTTTTGATTACAGCTGCATTTACGCGACCGTAACAATCGCGTGGTGCATTGTTTCCACGTGAAAATGATATACAGAAATTTTATGCTAACTGATTCACGTCACATCCCTTCATGTATCATTCATTGTTGTCCGAACAGATATCGGGTTTCAAAGGGGCGAGAATCTCGTGGCTATTCGAACAGACAATCGTGTCCCTATCGTAAATTTAATTAACACGCGATCACGAGTGAAATGAATATAGATTCTCCTGTCAGAAACTCGACTTCCATTTGGTCGTATTTCTTTTCTATTTTATTTGTCAACTCGGATTTATATTGGTGTTTCGTTAATTTTCTCTTAATCTTCCATTTTATTGCGCCTTATCGCCGAGGAAAAGTAAACCTGTTACTTTGTTTGAATTTCCCTTCCTGATCTCTAGCATTTATTTATTCAGCAGAAGAAAATTGTTTCTCTCGGAAAATAAGCGTTTACTTGTTAACGTTCCTTTATTACGAGCCGCGGGCAAAAAAGTCACTAGAGGAACTTCTGTTATACTGCTTTCATGAATGAAAGCGTATTAGGAAAAACGGGAACACGGTTACTATTACCATGTAATTGTGCTGAATATTTCTTGCAATAGTTTCTTTTTGCTTGCACGGATAAAGATATTAAACTTGCATACTACTCGTCCGTTGGCAATCGTTTTAAGATTAATCTGCATCAATTTGTTTTCGTACACGCGTATTATTCTAGATTAAAGGATAAGTTTTATTTTTTTATAGGGGAACACGTTTGAAGACTAATTGAAATTAGTAAATACAGTTGAAGATGTAAATATTTAACACGTTACAATTTTCAGATGATTATGTTGCTTTTCATGTATATCTCCTGTGCATGTAGGTTTAACTCTTAATTGCGTAATTTTTATAATTAGAACAAAGTGTTTCTTCGTGTATTATAAGACCATAGATAAATATTTGTATATGTTTTATTATCATGTTATGCTTTTCCATTAAAAGTAGAGATTTATTGCTATGGCAATTAAAGACTGTTTATCTCGATTATATAACATAATTTTTTAAATGCTAAAACATAATAATATTTGAAATATTAAGAAGCTTGAAACAAATATGAATAACATTGAGACATTAAGATGCATACTGCATGCAAACAAGTACGATATGTCTTGAAAACAAACATTCATATTTATCATAACAAATAGTAATCGCAATTTAATTAAATAAATAATTTATTGCAATAGTTACTCAAGATTAAATGTGAAATCATAAAGAGTGTGAACGACAAATAGAATCATACCCATATCTAGAGTTAAGAGTAACTAATATATTATTTTATGCAGGAGTGCTGTTTGAACAGGTACAGTTCCGTTTATTTATTCTATTGCACACACGCATAAACAATCTCGAGTGCATGCGTTACCGCGTATACATCTATCGACAAAGTTAAAATGTAACTTTATCGAGTGAACATATAAATGGAAAATACACGGTACGACGTTAAATCCTTCCTCTTCGTTCAATTTTCTTTACATACGCTTTAATTTTCTAGGGTACTTTGCTAATTAAAACAAATTTACATGATGCATCTTTTTTCATCCTAATTGTCAACCATATCAATCAAATATTTATGGGAAAGAACTAATTAATTATAGTTTACGCATTGGAAGAGAATAGAGAACTTATTGATTCAATCCAGAAGTCCTATTAATAATTTTCGACGAATAGTAATCACCAATGAAACAAATATTCCATCATCGACGATCTCCTCGATAAATATCGATATAATCCCCTCGATTAATTTCTACAATGTAGTTTCAAACTAGATTGCTATGATAATATCTGTAATTGGTTTTAGAGTTACTTGATATATTTAGCAGGTGGAACAAAAACCATAATGAAAACTATATTATTATTATAAAATTGAGAAACTGTTCTTTTTAAGTAGAAATTGCGATATAATGCAATTAAAGCTTTAATCATTTGAATACTTTCGATTTTATACAATAGATTCGCTAATTTTAATTCTATTTCATAAATACCTTCAGTGAGAATAAGCAGTAAATTCAAAAATGAAAACTACTGCAAACAACTAATTGGTTACTCTCATAAATATTGCATCAAATTTATCCTTTATCTTTCTCACAATTGTCATCCTTAATTATGGAACATAAAATAAATTAAGTTACTCCAACTTAATGAAAGATTATGGTTTAAAGTTTTGAGGTACAAATATGTTTGTAAAAATAAAAAGCGACACATTTTTTTGCAAAACAAAACAAGATATCAAAATAAACCTATTCACATTGTATGCATCTGTATTTCCAGCGGCAGATAGAATTTTATTTAGAAAAAATATTTAACAACCTCGGTTGCAGAGAGAAATTTAATTAATCCATCTCGTAGCCTGACATCGACTGGCCCTCAACATTCCTCTAATAATTATAAATTCGTCGAGTTACCCTCTAGGATACCGTTTAAAAGAGGATAACTTTATTAAAATTGTACCAAACGACTTGTTGTTTTCTTTTTTTTCTCTCTCTCTCTTTTTGAGAAGTTGGAAGGGTTAGTGTATTACTACGTGTAAAGCTAAAACGGGAAAGAAAAATTTGGAAAGTTTTAATCAATCGGAATTGCGAAGAAAACGTTAAATATCGCGTTTCATACCTTTTTTGTCTGAGCTTATATAGTTTTGTAAATTTATGTCAGTTATGTATGTGCTGAAATTTCTCAAAAGAAAACTCAAGTCGTTCGGTCCAATTAGAAGTCATTCTGTTTTAAAGAATGTCCAAATATTAATGCAACTGCATATCTTAGAAATTTTTAATTCGACCGCGTGTATTATTAGCCAACATGGTTATCTCGATTATTTATAATGCTTTAACATCCATATAATGGCGGCGACTCCCGATAAAGGTTATTGTACACTTCTCTGCGACCACACTGTAAATTATTAATAAAACGTGACTACACAACGATTTAATTGAAATTTACAGACGCTAATGTTCCTATTGTTTTCTTTTTATTCTTTTAAAGAATAGATCGTTGTGCATTCAACATTGGTAAAATTCAATAAAACTGTACTGAATTTTTCACTGCAAATTCCATTGTACATCATTTTTTACTGAAAATAGTTCTACGACATTTAATAATTATTGTGCAAATGTCAGTTCCATTATTACATATTGACTTTTAAAAATCAATCATAATGTTCTATTATATATACACATATATGTTGCCTAAAAGTATGACGTTTTCACTTTTCTATTTAGTTTTTTATTATTTTTACAAAATTATTTTTCCTTAATATTACAATATTATTCTATTTATCAAAATTTTTACCAAAATGTAATTTACTTGTAATATTGTAAAAAGAAAGATCCAGGACGATTTTACTGTTAGAGTTAACAGAATATCATGATACGACAAAATTTATTTTTGAAAACTACTACTAGAATATGCAATATGCAGTAGCATTTGCAAGTGTTAAACATTGTGGAATAACTTCGTTATTTTAAGAAATTTATTACGACCACCTTGCCTCATTGGTAAATTTCTTCCAAATTGATGTTGTGATTAATCCTAACAATATTTCAAACTAATTAATACACGTATAAGCATATGAATCATTTATTGAGTTTTAATATATCATTAATGTGTATAAGATGTTATTATTTATTAAAAGGATTAATATCATTAATAGGATAAAGTTATAAAACAATTTAAACCTAATATGATATAATATATATATCTGTTGATTCTATAAAAAGATAGTAAGTATTAATTTTGATCATTGTACTGACCATTAATTCATATATATCAATAATATTGATATATTGTATTAACAATACGACTAAAGTGTCTATATACTTTCTTCTTTCTTAACGGGCGTCACTGGAACTAAAATGAATTTACTTTTATGATCAATTGTAGTTTCTAATTTGAATGTATGTTGTGAAGAATAAACAAACTATAAAATCAACATGCTTTGGAATATTACTATATTTAATAATAATTATATTTATATTATATTTATATTATAATATTTAATAGTAGAATAATACGATATTGCTTCGTCACGGTATCGTCAATATTGCTTTCTGCTACTTCTTTATGCATTTTCGGAAACGGAATCGAGCGTAATCTAAAAGTGGTTACTCGCGAGATACAAATACAGAACAAAACCGGCTAATAAATATACGATATGTAATCATGGACATCCCCATTGTGGGCTGGAAAATGAAACAATGAGAAATAGAAACATGGAGACAACTGTTATTAGCAGAACTATACCGCTGGCTATCCACCTAGGTTGATACCAATTTCCTGAATATATAACCTATCACGTTATTTTACCAAGAAGTGTCCTATGATACTGAAACGTGATATGATTTTATGATTGCATTCTGATGCAACATGAATTGTTAATTGTACCACATCATAATTTATTGATAATTTAACACGTATTTTAGTCAGCTTCTCCATTTATAAATTATTGTTAATACTGGCATTCAATTATCTAATCTAATAATAGTATATTATTTTAAATATATAATATTCAATACGATTTGCTTTAATTATAAACGATATATGAAGACACCTTGTTATTGTCTAATAGTTATAATTAATTTGACGTTCCCTTAAACAAAATTATAATTACAGATGTATTACCTACTTTTTCTAGATAAATATCATAAAAAATGAGTAAACAAATAAAAGACAATACATACAGCAGACAATAACTTATGCACATTAATTCGAAATGCACATTAATGACCCTTCCCTTCCACCCATAAATTAGCTTTTTTGCCGTATGAAGAAAGTATTCAGAAACAAAAGTAATGTTTCTTGCAGAGAATAACAATAAATCAAGATCGAATCATGTAAGAAAATTCCGAAGAGATAATTTTTTGTTGTGTGAGAAGCTAGAGCAAAGTAATACCGCAATTAGTTCCAACGATTAATGAACATGCTGTTAAGGTCTCGATATAGATTCTCTGTTTAAAATCCGGCGAGTCGATGCCGCGTAACTTTAATTAATTAGCGCGATAGTCGATCGGTACATATGTTTGATATTCTGCTTGTAGTTGTTTATTATTGCAGATTTAGCCGGTCCCACATTTTATTAATATAAGGGCTACGAAGGAAAATTACAAATAAATATTTAAAGAAATATAAATAAATTTATAGAAAGCCAATTTATAATAATATTATAACAACTTAACTAAATTTTTCAAGAATTTGATAATTATCAAAGATCTGTAGATATTTCTGAGAATAAATTTTTACATCCAAAAGAGTTATAACATAATAATTAAAAAATAAAAGTACAATTGAAATTAAATGTTTTAAGAACTAAATGAAATGTTACAGATACGAATAACTATATTGTCCAGCGATATGTTAATTACTAGATGTTCTTAAAAGATTCAGAAAATACAAGTTAAAATTATCTATTCTTCCACGTTCCGAATGTTTTTCTACGATAATTGGAATAATACCTGATTACTTATATATATTTCGTAATGAACGTGATGAGAAAAGATAGAAATCTCCCGAATAAGAATCTTACATCATAATCCCGTTTATACGGAGATTAATATACGTATCGAAAAAACAAGCATATAAATATAATATAAGCATCTAAGTATCATAATTGCACTACAACTATTATTATAATTAAGACATTAACTATTGTCACGGATATTGTTATATTGTTGTCACATCCTGCTTCGCAATTATACTTTCGAGAATTAAAAATAACTATAATATCAAGCGAAACATGATATTTCTTACGATCCATGAAGATAATTAACTGCATCATTTGGCCTTGCTACGGTCATTTAAATTGTTATGCTGATAACTCTGGATTATTTAACTGTAGAAATGAAGATATTGTAACACGCACTCTGTCGTTCGTTATCAGCTATTTGACGAAGGCATTATGTCATATAATTCCAAAAAGGCAATTATAAATCGATAAAAATTGATAGAGCATATGTTTGACACGAGAACATAGAATAAACGATTAACGATGGACCGTGTTTTCTTGAGATTCGACATGTTACGCGGTGAGTACATTAAGGAATTGGGAACGTCGAATATCAATACTCGATATTTCCATTCGCTCCCAACCCTTTCGGATCTTCATGTGTGAAAATATTCGATATTATTAAAACCCCTTTTTTTAAAATAGTAAGATCAGGATAATTCAAGAATTGGAATAATTCTTTAAATATTCTGAGAAATTTTGCAAATAAATTGTTATGGCTATTTGTATTTAATTAATTGCATCTGATTTAAAGTCATATTATACGATTATACTGCCTGCAGTGAATCTTCTAAAATCTTCTTTTAGAATCTCTTTCAGAATCTTTTTTAGAACCATAAGATTAGAACAATGTGAAACTTTGAATAAATTTAGAAATATTCGAAGAAATTTTGCAAATAAACTATTAAACTATTATTGCAGACAATCCTCGTGTAACTGGTTACGTGCAATTCAAAACCATATGTACTGTTTACAGTGTACTTATCTATTAAGAAGTTTATCCAAATCTATTAAGATATCTGTTAAGAATACGGCACATTATTTGATAAAGCATGTGTCATTTGGCAACAACGCCAACGTTAATATTAGACAAAAGATGATACAATTGAGCCTTGAACAAGAGGATTTGAACAATAGGAAAATGAATTCAATTATATGAGGATTTCTTCTTTAAAAAATTCCGGGAGCAAACTCATGCTTTCGAATTGGTCGATTCAAACATGTGTATAACCGAGGAACCAAATACGTTGAGCTCCTTTTCCAAATCGAATTTTCCTCGCATCTATAAGAAAATCGCAAAAAATAGCGAATCCCCGGATCAAATACGAGATGTAACAATCGACCGTATGTTTGGAATACAGATAGCCGCGGTTCGACTCAATAAGCATCGAAATCCCTACTCAAATAGCTGTTCTCTCGCTGTGAAAAGATGTTGAGGTGGGGCGGAACAGGATGAAGGTTTGACCGCGAGGTTTCGTGTTCGATCAGTGTTATTTCACTCGTTGCGCACCTGCGAGCGATTTGCGGCGCGATTTCGGATAAAAGAGAGGAAAAATAGAGCAAGTTGATATGGTAGAAACGTATCAAGGGTTTAAAGAAAAAGTAATCATCGATTCAACTTCAAAGGTAAGATACATAGAATAATTATTGGCGAAATAAAACTTATTTCTAAAAATATTAATCGTGAATTTTTATCAAAATTAGTGTCGACTTTAATTGAACTTTCATTGAATCCACTTTTTTTTATTATACCACTTTTTATTATAATTATGTATGCATAATATATATTTAATGTAAAATTATGTAAGCTAGAAATTAAAATTACTAATTAATTAAAATTATGTAGCTCGTGCTAGAAACATTTGTTTAAATATTTTTAAAGTGCTGAAGTATAATAATACTTGCTAACTTTTGTAGTGAAGTAATAGGATGAATCACTTTTAAATATTTGTATATTATTTAATTAACTAAACTCATTAAATTTGGTTTAATATCGCAATTATATCCTACTTAACGTGAAATTATGAGATTGCAATTATAAATTATAAAATTGAAAAAGAACATGCAATGTACAAATTGTCGTCTAGTCAATCCAGTAATATTACAAGTATTATAGTACGAACTAGTCCAACCGTTGCATCTCTACCCAAATTATCCTCTTCTAAGCAAAATCCTCAAAAGTAAAGCAAAGCGAAACAAAAATCGTAGATCTCACATATCCATGTCCAAAACTATTAAATTACGTCTTGATGGAAACGAAACTCAGTTTCTCTGACGTGGGATTATATCATAATAATCCGAAATGCAATATTTTTCATGATTTTCAATTAAATAGTTAGTTGCTTTCAGTTAGCAATTTTATTCAATTCTATGATTAATTGCAAGAAATATTAAAATTGCCTGTTATTGCTACCTACGAAATGCTTTCTCTTCTGAATGAAACCAGCTAAGCTTCAGATTTAATTAATTCGTAATTAATAAAGTAGTATTTTATATGATTTATGATGAATATAGCATCGTAAACTTTTGTAGTGCCCTTTTAATATAATTTATGAACCATAGTTATAATATCATAATGTTATTTATTGCAATTATTTTATAATTGAAAAATATAAGGAAAGCAAGCCTGAATTTTTCTTATACTTTAAGCGAAACGCTGGTAGGTGTTCTGTAATTATTTTATAACACAGTACGTTTCCAAATAGCAAACCTGCAACGTATATACGTATGAATTTTTTCTTTTGTTTTTCTCTAAACAAAATAATTAATTTGTAATTAACAGAACACCAGACATTAGAAGTAGGAAAATGAAATAATAACGTAAAAGAAAAACTTGAATATACTTTTTCTCAATGAAACTTGGTAAATATTATGGTGTAATTATCTCGGAGTTAAAAGAGTAGATATATATGTATATGTATGTTTAAGCGTTAGGAATAGAATGAATTTTTTCTGGATGTGAAATCCGCTGGCATTTGTGGTGCAATTATTCTATAATTAGCGAAATATATTGTCAGGCATAAATAACATTAATTCTTATTCTCTGAATTTCATATTAGTAGATTCGATAGGTTACTATAAATATTTCGTAATTGTCATATTACAGGACATGACAAAAAAAATATAACGGTTATAGAAAAGATTATTTATCATACTGTCATTTTATGATTGAATCTTAATATTTTAATATAAAATAGTTAAAAGTGGGAAAAACCTCTTAATTTTCAAAAATGTGGCTGCCAAGTTTTTGTATAAGTCTAAGATGTAACTGTTAAGACCTCATGTATAGAATTTTATTTTTCTTTTAATATTTTCGATATTTTATTATTACAAACAAAATTTTTAAAATTATAAAGAGACTAGGAAAACAAATAATAGTACAATTTCAGTAACAAGAGAACTAATTGACAACATACTGCCCTTTAAAACTGTTCTTTTATCAAAAATGGAAAATGTGATTTATTGTTTTCTCTCTCTGAGGTTTCCATATAATATAGTGAATGTGTATTCGACTGAGTTTCGATCCTGTCACTGAACAAAGTAATTAACCACATATCTGCTTTACCGTATATGTCATTACTGTGCCTCATTCGGTATTAATTGTGAATTGAAATTCGTGTCAACTTCCAACGATTGCCAATTCGATGGAAAAACGTTGTGACAAATATAGAAGCCACCTGTTTTCCGTTTAGAATAACATCATCCAGTCCTCGAAGGGAAAATTATTGAAAAATTGTCGCGGCAGCGTACTACATGAATTCGTCGCTCGGGAAATATTCTGCTCTCGAGGAAATTTCATCTGACGCGACAGATATCATCATGCACCTGACGTTTCTGTTTGTAATCCTAGTATCGATCCCAATGTCGTGTCATTTCTGTACAGAATCATGAACAAAACCATAAAAGACACTACGCATTATTCGTTAAAAATTTATGCAAGATTTCATAAAGTCAATTGGAATAAATTAACCGTGTAATTATTGTCGATTAGGTGTGGTATATAATAATTGGCTGATATTTCCGAAAGCAATTAAGTCTATGAAACGTGATATCGTGTCTGTAGAATGTTAAGTATGTTGATGTAAGAAAAATATAATTACACAATTCTACTAAATCGTATGGTATGAAGAATGTAGATATGAATAGCTGTTCCAGAGCATCCTAATTAATTTATATGATAGTAATTAGGTTGTCCTAATGTGGAAATCCTACGTAATGTGGAAACTTGAAATTATTGTACAAAACTATGAAGAGAAGCCAAAATTTCAATTTCCTTTTTCTAAAATTTCTGTCGCAACAAATTCCACTGCTTATACAATAACTTTCAACTCTCCGAGAAACCACATTACTTACAGGATGGCTCAAACACTACAGACTTGTGATTTAAAAGAGGCGTGACGTTTGGCGTGAAAGAACGTCGAAATTCTGCGAAATTCTTGGTTACACGAAATACATCTCGTGGCACGAATGTAAATCACTGTTTACTGTTAATTAAAACCTCGAAATTCGAGGATCGCCGACTCCTAGATTAAAGCATAAATTTGATACGGTCACAAAAGCTGGTGCGCGTTGTTTCTGTGGCGATTCGTTCGGATTACAATTTCGAAACGTTACGAGGCAGAAATAATCCGGAGTTTGAAATAAATCTGAATGTTAAGTCGTACTCTCGTAGGAATCATGTGGTAATCGATCGATAAATTAACTCCAACTCTAACGACTACGATTCCTGTTTTAATGCTGCGGTGCTTTACTCAGCGGCAACTAGTTGATTTCTTTTCGATGGATTTTTTACATTCCTCTGTTTAAATCGAAAGAATAGTAAGAATGATTTTATAGTGATTTAAATAATTGAAGATTACGGGAAAAATGTGATAAGTGCATTCTTGTTGATCTCTTGATTTTTATTTGACTTAATAATTAAGTAGAAAAGCGATATGACATAATTGAAAATAAAAAATCTGTTAGGCTTGAAGATGTAAGTCTAATACTAGCTGATGAGTTGACGAATTTTTATGAAAGCCAAATGTGTACATGTATAGTGTAATTATACAGATCGTTTAATATTATCACAAGCAAAACTTTGAAAATTTTAGATTGTATGAAAAACTGCATGATTGAAGCAACATATTACATATGTAGATGAATTCTCCAATTTTATACAATATACGATATTTGATTTCATATTTTGGACAAAACCCGTGTCTTTGAAATTAAATTCCTTAATCATCTAATTAACAGCACGTTCTAGAAATGTTAATTAAAATGTACAATTCAGACAGTAATACGTTATATTTTATAATAACAAATATATATTTATATATAATATATTTTTATTATAATATATATAAATATAGAGATATAAAAAATATAAAGCAATGAAGAAAAACGTATCCCAATATTTGATGAATAACAGAAAAATCAAAGAAGGAGACAATTTTTGTAGCATAGGATTGATCGAATAAATTTATTGAGTTTCAGAACTGCTTCTTGATAAAAAATTCAAGTATAATCAAAGTATAATATAATTGAAGTATAATCACTTGGCGTCGCCATCAATGCATTAGTTGTCTAATTTCATATATGCCTAGTAAAGTTGTTATAGCTGGGGCCAAATATGATAAGTATGCAAATGCATGAAAATCTATCTTGTCTATCTTGTGGAACATCACTGTTGCTTTTCGAAATTTGTGCTGCAACGAAGACGTAATCGGATCATGAACCGAGTTGCCAATATACTTAATAGCTTTTCTGTTTCCATGGAACCTAGCTATGTTAATTTTCTTTAATTTTCAATAGCAGAACATACGTATCCAGGGGCTGTAGATGATGGAGTAGCTTCAACGCAGGAAATTAGAAATAATTAGTCAGACCTCTTTGGATAAACCGATTTAGTAACTCGACGTTTCTTCTTTTGGGGATTATTTAACGAGACTATTCCTCGAGGGTTCTTTGAGATAATTAATTTCGTAGTTGAAGTTCCTTTATGCGATTGATCTTTCAGTGTTTTGTATAAAAGATTGATAATAAAAAAGCAGGATAAGGAAAGAGAAGAAGATAGTAACACCTTTTTTCTTCTTTCGAGAAATGAGTTATAGTGTTTTCTTTTTGCTGTTAATATTAAAGTCAAGAGTATTTCGGCTCCTAGTGCTATTAACCCTTAGTGTACTAGGATAGTAATGATCGATGATCCTTATTTACAGGGGTGCTTAAAGAGCCATATGGTCCTTTTTAATAATGTATCATTTCCTATTATCGTATTTTTCTCATAAGAATGTTCTTATGAGTCTTTTTGCTATGATAATTACCAAAGAGGTCCATTTTCTGTACTATCCTGATTTTTATATCCACTTGTTGTATATAAACTCCACATTTACTTCACGATGTACTAATTGTAATGTTTAATTAAGGACCAATCAATGGTTTATCATAATTCAATTTCTTGAAATTTTAGAATCTATTTAACATATCTTAGAATTTAATAAAATTGTAAAATCAAGATGGAAAAGTAATAGCAAAAGAAAAGAAATACTAACTGAATCTGTGAAGTTCCCTTATATAGCCACAATGTTAAAAAAACAGAATTTGGCAATGTATATTAATCAGAAAATATTACGAGGAGATGTTGCGTTAATACAACGCTACTCTTTAGTAGATTAATATCAGTCAATAATTTATGATAATGAAAACTATATTCTTATATTTTCTTCTTGTGGCTTCCCCTTAAATCTTTATTCTTAAAGTTGATGAATCAAAGTAATTATTCTAAAGTCAACGAAGTTCCAACGTAATTCTACACATGCATTAAGAATTATTCCTCTCAAACATTCACAACTCACGCAATCATTTTACAATCTCCTATACGACGAATCCATGGTAACCGGTTGCAGCACCGTAATTGTAAGGTCGTATGATAGTTAAGTAGCTAGCCAGGCGTATATCAGTGGAATTGAAAATGTATCCAGTTCCAGAACGAACCTCGTGAAAGGAGCAACGAATAAGGATCTTCAAGGACGTACTGTTTGTTGAGACAATCGTACGTCTCGATATCAATCATACACAATCGATACTGATAATCTATTCGTGTTTAAGTTCGAAGTGAATGTCGATATTGTCTAACTTTATTTTTTTTATAAAAGTACTGTTAGTCCAAGGTTGCACTGATTCTTAATTTTCGTCATATTAGTCGCGGCTTTAACCTTGACTAATTTTCGATTATATTTGAACAAGGAAACGTGTGTTTGTGGCTTTATTTCATGCTAATAGATAAATGTATTTATAGTTTGAGATTTTGTGTCGGGTTTTTATAGCTGGTCATATATAAAGAAAAATCATTTTCGGAATTTCCTTATGTACGTTGTATGAAAAGAGAATGTTTAGTTAGTGACGAGTTGGAATATTCCTTTTAATTTTTTTAGAGTATAGTTTAAAAAATATTACGGAATCAAACTTTTCAACCTTTTTTATTTTCATTGAATTGATTTTAATTTTATTGATTTTTATTTTTTGTTGATTGAGAAGTTTAAAATATTTTATTTATTTCTATTGTTAATTAGAATATAGTTAGAATGTGTTTTCTAAATGAATAGTTATTGTATTAAGTGAACAATAGCAAATAGACTCAGACTGTTAGTTATACATACGAGCCAACCGGAGAACGCGATACAACGTTGATAATGCGAACCTTTATTTAAATTATCTATTAATCGATTACAAATGAAAATATTCTACAGTTATGTAATTTTTCTTAAAATCCTAGTTTTTCCTGCAGCCGCTAACCTTGAGATCACCATCTTGAGCTGCGTAAATCGTGTAACTTGTCTCAATCGTCCATGTGTCGATATAAATATTCATATTTAGCGGTTTGAATGTTGCAATATCGAAACAAACATGTGTACATTCCTCTTCTCGACATTTATCCTATCCTCGAGATTCCATATTAAAAATTGTTCGTAGCTGGATCGGATATTTTAACATACTTTAAACATCCATTTCATGGAAATTTTATTGCTCTAATATCGATTCTGTTCTCCTAGTTTAATACAAATTTATTATGTTTTATTCTTGATTTCTGTGTTGGTTGGAATACCAAATAGTATTCATGGTATTACTCATGAAATTTTTATAAAAATTTTGTTAAACGAATTGTTTGTGTTTTAATGTCAATTCTGTTGTAATATATTATATTTGTTTATAATATTAACAGTTGTTGAATATATGGATTCCTAAATCAGTTTGAATACTAAATAAAATTCATAATATTGTTTGTGACATTCTAATACAAATCTTGTTAAGCAGCCTGCACTAAGAACCAATTTTAAGTCTTTGCTTTAGGTATAAAAAACAAAAACGACAGAGTTGAGGAAACTAATAAGATTTATATATACTAAAAATGACTTATAAAGCACTTCAACTATAGGAAAATATACATTATTTTTCAGCAAGTTAACAGAATCTTCCACAAAGTGGTGCCACGTTTGTTTCACACGTTTCATGCTTCTTTCAATAAACTTCATTTCTCTTCCTCCATCTGTAGTACATTTTTCAATGTCTGTACATCGTGCTTTTAACATTCCCCTCTTGATCTCTCTTATCAATCACTGAACGGGAAATTCTATTCCGAAAGCAATCATCAACCAACATCTTATTGAAAATACTTTGAAAAGGTAGGAAAAAGTATCATGTAAACGTCAAAGTGAAGAATGATGTATTCATCTTGGTTAACTCTCTATCATTCCTCTGTATTCTTAAAATTTCAGAACTAGAATACTTTAATAGAATATTATAATTCGAGAATACTTTATTTTTGATACTTTCGAACCTCCAAATATTAATTTCAGTGTTTCGTTAAGTTATATAATAACTTATATAATCAATAGATTGTAAATTTGTATGCATTTATAAGAAATTTCAAAATGCAACGTGCACGCATGTAAAAATATAGAAAGTATCCAAATAAGATTACGAAATAATATATCGACTCAATTATAAAAATGTCTAATAATTAATAAGATTTAAAAGGATCGTCCATAAAAAATGTTCGTCCCATTTTTTTACAAATAAATTGTAAAATAATATATACATAATAAAGTGTAAAATAAATAATTTCTACGCTTATTTTATATTTTAAAATAAAATACAGTCAACGAAATTGGCATAGTTCCTCAATTAACATATCTATCTTTAGCCTTTTAATCCTTTAATAAAACCTTAAATCTTAATAAAAGTAAAATCATAAACTCATAATTTCTTGACGTAATACCTCTGATAGACAAGTTAAACTGTTGTGCGTAGGGTACTGATATCATTATAATGATAGAATGTGACGTGTGTAGTCATACTAATGTCGGGTGGAACTTACCTCATAATGAGAGTCACTCGATCATTCACTAAGATAAATTTGTTCCTTCGCCACTCACACTAAACATCGCTGTGCCAATAGCTTATACTACCCTTCGTGTCTCGACGCATAGCTATATAACGTATAGCCCGTCAATGGAACGTAAACAGGTTGGTTATCTTGCAGGTTAAATCCATTTCATCACGCCAGTGTGTCATTATCGATGGATAATAGGATAATAGGATGGTCGATAAAATTTACCTTGTCTACGAGACAGGGACGATTGGTCCCGTTTCCATTTATAAACTTTAAATGTAATATAGATATTTACTCTATTTTACTTTGAGTATTTTATGAGAGGAAAGTCTGTAATATTTTTGTATTAAAAATATTCTAGAAAATAGTATTTAATCATTTTTTAAATTATTAAGGGAACTGAATAAACTTTGCTTTCCATGGGAACCATTATAGTGCGTTATGTATATTTCAAATTATAAAGTTCAAAGCAATCGTTGAACAGAGAAGTAAAATTAGAAATCTTTCAGAAAAATACATTCATAAATTTTCACACTTATTCACTGTTTAAATCTTCTTTTTACTGGAATTTTTAATAAATTTTCATACAGACAGACTTTAAAACCGTAATTAGTTAGAAAAGTTCTGTTTCTCGCTACAAAAATGTTCACATTTATAACTATAAAATATAAAAGAGCTATTGCATAAAGGAATAATATTACATGCAAATATAAAAGAGATTTTATTTAAACCTTCATTAAAGAAAACTTCTGTGTTTGAAATTGCTCAGAGATTACTTTTTCCAATTTGAAACTTTCGTATTACGAAAATTAGATTAATTCTGTTTTTCACTACATTACAAAAGTATCTACAGTCATAAGAAATTCATCTAACACAAAAGTGAAATTGAATATTAAATATTCTATCGTTGTTTGAATGAGGATAATTTTCGAACTGAAAGATTTTTAACCTCGAGACTGTTATCTGTCATAATAAAATAATTCTATTTTTAAAATCTGTTCGTCTCGTACCAACGAGAGATATAACAAGTTGGCCAAATATCTTTAATACCACAGAATAAATATTATCCGAAATGGAAGAATACAAATTACTACAAAATACAAATGGAAGAAAATTATGCTGAAATTTATGCACGTGTTCTCTAATACAAGAAGCACGATTACACTCATCGAAGCTCGTAAACTGCGTTAGAACGATTGTAACTTTTTGTTGCAGATGCCCCAATAAAGGAAACCCACTTTACAAGAAACAGCAATTATGAGATCAACGTTACTTCCCGACCTACCTAATCATTCGCTCGTGATTTTATGAATATCGCTCAAAGATCGTTACCTAATAATCAGAGCTAGACCATTGTGTAATACATAATCGTTCGAAGAGGACCATTGATAACGTCGGACATTCGCAGCGATATCGTGGTAATATTTCAGTCAAGCTGCCAATAAATTACATCACTTGCTGTCTGATAGTCGGTGTATCGGTCGATACGTGCTGTGTGTTTGTGAAAGACACATTTTTATGCGGCGTCGCGCGAACGTCGAACGTGATCCTAAAAACGTGTTCGATGCCAGACATTGGCGGAAGGATTTGTCGCGATCGTAATTAAAATCGCGGGAGAAACGTGAAACGAATCATGTCGTTGGATAAAACGGACACGACAGGACAATTTGTGAAAGTACGATCTGAGAGGACTGGCTTTAAACCTATTGAACGATGGCGTATCACGAGGAATGTTCTGATAATTGGAATCGCGTTTATGGTGAACTTCACGGCATTCATGGGGGCGACGAATTTACAGAGCTCGATTAATGCCGATGGATCGTTGGGTACCTTCACGCTGGCATCAATTTATGGCAGTCTGATCTTCAGCAATATCTTTCTGCCGACTCTGATTATAAGGTAATGTGGTTCCTCACTTTTTTGATAATCAATTATCACAGGGGATGCTTTTAATAACTGAATATTATAATATATTACATTGATCAATTCCAAATATGTATAATGATTTATATTAATATTCGAACACTATAAAATGCGGGACATTATTATTGTACGCATTCGTTTATAATAGTTAAATATTCCATTGATTTTTAACATATTAAAACAAATATCGAAGTTAGCAAAAGCATACGTTTTAATATATTATTTAGAGCATATACTTTTTAAATGAACAGCGATAAGTTAAATAATGCTTAAGTTTCATGTTCATCAAGTTGTAAATCACTGTACATATATTAAGAAAAAGAGAAAACATGATCGCGGATTTGTATGCATTTATAGGAAATTTGAAGTAATTTACAGTATGCACATAATATATATATATATATTTCTTATATAATTATTGTATATTATTATTTCTTATATAATTATATATTTCTTATATATATATCGTGACTTTTCATTAAATTATGGATGTTTTGACAGATATTCATGCTTAAATAGGAAGATATTTCTTTCATTCACTAAATATTGTATTATATTGTATTGTATATATATATGCATAAAGTATACAAAGTAAATTACTTACAATATTTAGTGAATAAAAGAAATATCTTTCTATTTAAGAATAAATGTTTGTCAAAACATCCACAATTTAATGAAAGTCACGATTGTTCATCTTTCGTTTGTGCGTCAATCAAAGATGTATATGATCTTTTTTTATACCCTTTTATTTATATCGTGGAATTAAATGGAGAGTCTAATAGATAGATTTATTATTTACATATCATTTATTAAATCGCAAGATTAAAGCATAATCAAAATTTGTCGAACACTTGAGAATAATTATTTGGAATCCTTTTGCGATTACGAAAAAGAAAGTATATTTAATAATTATCGGAAGACTACAGAGGAAAAATTTAAGTCACATTTTCTATTTTTTAAAAAAGAGCAGTTTGATACTCAAGAACGTCTTTAATTACTCTCATATTACCTAACCTAGGATTTTATTTAATTTTGGGATAAAATATGTGATATGGTGCTTGAGAACATTTCGAAAATATTATCGTATATTATAATGTCAATTCTGCTGTCGACTTCCAGAAAATTTCGTAAATTTATCGTATAATTTTGAAAGCAATATATTTCAAAATCTAGCAGCCCATTTGTCATTTCCAATATATAGATATCAATCACCAAGTGATGTTCAAATTAAAAAATTTGCGGGAGTATGCTTTCTCTTGCATCTAATAATTTATTAGAAACTTAGTGAAAAGTCATCTGAAATAATTCAGTATATATCACAGATTGACAATAAAAGATCTACAAAGATATGTATGTTACAGATATTACAATTTACAAATTTATTGGAAACTTTTAGTAGAAATTATCTTGGGAAACTCGATAAAAATCTCAGATCGGCACTACAAAATTTACAAAGATCTCTTTCATTCTACGCAGAATATTCCATCATAATCCCCAAGAACGAAACCATTCTTAACCCACTTTGAAGACAGTTTTGTAACTAAATCTCCAACAGATACCAGGATTCTCTCAACATATAAAGTTTCTTCGACAGAAGACTTTAAATCAATAAAGGTGTCTATGTAGAAACCTAACCCAAACCGTGACATAATTAAAAATTATCGATCAACGAAGTTGCAGGAAGATATTGCACCGTCTCAAATTCAACCTCGTAATTTTTCGCGACAATAACAATTTCTAATAACAACGTCGGAGGGTCGTGAAACATTCACCAGATGTTCCATCGCGGTGACTGTAATTTCATAACCAAATTTGGTGAATTATATAAAGTAGCTTGAATTGTATCATTTTTGAAACAGAATAAATGCGTATGTCTTAGCGTTACAGTATATTTAAAAGACGTTGCGAATAGCAGCGGCGTTGTTCTGCTTTTCACCTCGGCGTTGTCCGAGCGCACATGATTCATTTACTTTAAAAGGATCAAGAGTTGCGGCTAAAGGGCGTTCATCCTTTGTGTTTTCTAATGTGCCGCATTGTATTGCGTTTGCAGGCTCGAGTAAAGTGGTAGAATTGTGTAAAATGAAATTCCGTGCGTCGCCAATTCGTAAACTAGGAAAAGAAGTAGCCTATATTCTTTCCTTTCCTTCTCTTTTTATGAGAGGAAAAAATGGAGAAATTGTGTCCAGACTGAGATTCGTGTCCGATGATTTTGAAAGCTCAGAAGAATTCAGGAATCTTGTCGTCGATTGCGATTTATGAGACGCCGACGATTTTCTTCGTGAGACTGCTTCCGGTTATAGCATGGAAGTAGTAAAGTTTATTATCGAATTTTATCGCCCATGAAATTCTCAGCCTTACTCAGTATCACCATCTATCTTCAGAATCGCTTCCGGTAATCTGGCTTCTGCGCCAAAAATGTATGTTTTAATATTCCTATAAATTTTTCTTTCAGTGTTAAGTAACGTGTGTAGAGTAAAGAATAAAAGTGTTTATAGCCATCAATCTTTCTCGTAAAATCTTTGTGAATTTAAAAAATGTTTAAAAGGCATCTTTTATTAAATTCTTCTCGTAATATATAAAAACTTATTAATGTGTGTAACATTATTAATTATTAATGTAAAATTATTAATTGTACTGAGAAACCAAACTATTCGCCTCAATTCTTGTTAATTTCGTGATTTCGTTATTCGAATACACCACTAATGTTCAATTTCCAAGAAACAAATGATTTAATTTCTTAGGTTTCATCTATTGCAAAAAGATGAGACAAATAATAGGAAATTTTAAGGTAATTTTGAAAAATAACGTTTATAACATCACTTTTCTGCACTTCTGAATGTATGATCTTCTGAACGACTCGTATATCAAAAAGATAACTAAAAAATATAACATATTGTTTGTCATTGCAACCATATCATGTTAATATGATCCCTTACAGCCAACAAGCGATATCTTGATTCTTTCTGATCTTCGATTTTGTATCTTTTGCGTCATATCTGTGGTAAACGTCAAATACGCTCTTCGGATTAACCCTTAACCCTATTTGACAATCCGATACTCCAGCGCGTTTATTTATTGTAATATGATAAAAGAAGAAGTCAGTTACCTATTCAATGAACAAATAGATATATACTGCTCTTCAAGATTTTGCCACCTTATCAATGAATCAATTAATTTTATAAATCTCCGCAAACATTCCATGAAAACTTGAAAAACGTAAACTGATTCAGATACATTTTTAACTTTCAAATTAGTTATAGTATAGAATTATGTAAATTGCAATTGTAAATTCTAAATTAAAAGCAGTACTGGTGGACTGCATATATTTTTTAGATCATTTCCAAAGCTTTAAAGATAAATATATGTAAAGTGCAAAAATTTATTTTTTATTTATTTAATGTATTCACTACAATAATGCAATTGATAAAACAAATTTCTATTGAATTATATTTATAAAACTACGACTTTGCATAAACATCTGCAATCTGACAAGCTTGTACAGTAGAATTCCGTTTGCCTCATCAAGAATACAAACAAATTTATACTCCAGTGATTCGTATAATACGAATTCACTCCTCCTTGTTTCATGATTTCTGGTTTAAATAATAGTTCACATTGGGACAAGAGAGTAATTTAATTTAATGCATGCAGAAAATCACTTAATCGGGCAGTAACTAAATTTTCCGTGTCAGTAGACGTAGTTCAGTTAAATGGAATTCCACCGTACCATTCTGTCGAACTTTCTACGCGGTTCAACTTGTTAAACTGAACACACTACTCGAGTACTTCGAAACACGAAAACGTTACAAAGAACACTTGATAACCTGGGAGGTTGAAAGCACAGTAGACAAACGTAGAAACAATCTTATCCCCGCTTCGTATTTCATTACAGCTGGCTGGGCTGTAAATGGACCATATCATTGTCAATTCTAACTTACGTGCCGTTTATGGCTGCACAATTCTACCCAAAATTCTACACCATGATACCAGCTGGGTTGATGGTTGGTATCGGTGCAGGGCCACTCTGGTGCGCCAAATGCACCTATTTAACGGTCGTCGCAGAAGCATACACCACTCTATCGAATGTGGCTCAGGATGTCCTCGTCACAAGATTCTTCGGCCTGTTTTTCATGTTTTACCAGATGGCACAAGTCTGGGGGAATCTTATATCTTCGGCAGGTGCGTATAATTGTAATGTTTCTTGGCGAGAGGCAAGATTTGAATCTGCGCCTTTACGCGCCAAGTTCCTTGGCGTTGAAGACCGAGAGATAAAACAACGTTTTCCACATAAACCATAGAATGTGTATGTATAAAACGGATGAAGAATGTATTCAAACTCTCCTAAAAACTTTTTACGTATGTATGCGTCATACAAAATATTTTAAAATGTCACTAGCAGCATGTACGCTAAGCATAGTAAACGAAACACGACCATCGCGATTGTACATATTGGTAAAATTTGAACTCGATTTGAAAATGTATACAGAAGTTAGAATATATTTATTGGAAGTATACATTTTTGCAAAGATCACTGAGATGTTTGAACAGTCAATTTATTATTCATTGTATTAACTAGCCATACTATATAAATGAAACCATTTTTAGTTCTAATTATAAATTGGAAACTATTACGCAGTATACTAATCTTTTCGTTAAATGTATGTTCGTAATAAATACCTTGAGCATTCATAGGAAAAATTTTATTTCGCTTAAGAGATGTCATTAGCGACTCTAAGCTCTTCTGGTTGGCCACGGAAACGCTTTGACATAAAGGCAAATGTAATTTTCATTTTTTCTTCGCTACTAACACCAGCTGCCCATCAGTTCATACGTACGTACCCCCTTCGAACGTTTGTTACGTGCAAAAAATAAAGTAACTTTAATTGCAGTGAAATTTGCTGTAACAGAAAACGTCGTTCTGCCGTTCAAATTCGAAACGGAACTTTAATTCGCAACTTCATCAACGGGTTAAAACGATAGAGCTATTTAGATATGAGCAATAAAACAACGAAACAAAATAAACGTAAAGCTTTCTGACTCTCTTTCGTGTGAAAAAAAAAAAAAGGAAGAAAAGAACTGAGCTGGATTTTAATACTGATTGATTGGCCAAGCTGCCTGTTTGTAATGTTACTTTTTGCTCATGTTACTCGTGTTCTTTTTTGAACGGAACAAGCTGTGAATAGCAACAGGAATGTGTCACGTGCATCGTATAATGTCGCCAATAAAACCGTTTGCTTAAAAGCGATTTGAAGCTGAACCCGTTGAGCCGAAGATTATTTCGAATCTCCATTTTGCGACGCATACGCCAGAGAACGGTTTGAATTAATCTGCGAGAAATTGCGCTAAAATTTGTCATTGCCGTCAGACGATCGAACGTTGTTCTAGCATATGATCAGTTGTCTTTTGACACGGTTTTCAATTTCAAAGAGTTTTTTGTGCTTTCAAGTATTTTTAAAGAATTATTTTTTGGCGAAATGGACACGTGAATTGCTGATTTCAAAGTCAAAATGTTTGGAATCTTCCTTAATATCTCTCTCTATATATAACTAAATATTAATAAATATATATTATTATAATATAGTAATATATAATATAATATATTAAAATGTAATAAAATTATATATTATAATATATTACAATAAAGTATTAAAATATAATATACATTATTAAATATAATAATTAATATAATATAATATAATATTATTATAATATTAATATAATAATATAATAAATATTAAAAAATGGTGTGAAAACGTTTACTTTGTTTTATAAATTACTTGGATAGTTCATCTTATAATTTTATAAAGGAAATTCAAATTCTGAATTACGATGTAATATTCTAATGGAATATAATACACTAATATAACAGATTTTATTCATTAAGTGCGTATTTGAAAATTTCATTGTCTGTTATACATGTATATTTTAAAGCAAGATACACAGACACAATCCAACGTTGCGATTTTTGCACTAGAACTACGCTTCCCTTGGAATCCTTTTACCATCCCTATCTTTTTGGATCTGCACTCAACTCACGGGCAACTTCAACTGAAGAAATTCCTTCTGCGGAATGTTCCTTTATTCTTTTCAAAGAATCGTAACAGAGCGTGGTTGGTAACCAGAGACCGAATTCATACTTTCTATCTTATATAAGAATTAAAAAGTCAATAAAATTCAATAAAGATAGAAATCCAAAACCTAGTAACGTTAGAGTTAATCAAAGTTTGATTGATTAATAACAATTCTAAGATCGAGTCGCAGAAGTTCCAACATAGAGCGTGAACTGCACCATATAAATATTATACAGAAAAAGAATCTCTAAGTAAATCAAAGACAACCTAGATACTAGTTTATAGCAGAACTTGACAGTCGATATTCGATAACTTTATTTAGACAGATGTAACACATCAAGAATTTTATTATTTTCTTTTATTTCTCACAATCGTAAAACCAACAAATAAATGATCGAACGTATAGAAGCGTCGAAAAGCAACTTGCGAGTTCCCTTTTCAGTGGCAGAGAACGTATATTGATTCGTTTCTCGTTCGAGTCCCACGGGAGAACCAGGCTTATTCACGAGCCTTCCAATTCGATGTCCGGAAATTCAAGGATACCTGAAAGTTTTAATATTTCACCGATACGAAGGCACGCGAAACCCCGGACAAGCTGCACACTATGTCCTAAAGACGAAGAATTGGCTCATGAACATATTCCAACACTTGTTGGAACCTTTTACAAATACATTATGTGCGCTATGCAAACATTTGAAATTTTCATTATCGCGATTGTATTGGTAAAGTTTGGAACGAATCTGAAAATGTGGGTGAAAGCCACAAAATATTTACTACAATTGCATATTTTACATAGATCACACAATTATTTAAACAGACAATTATCCGTTATATTAATAAAACTTGATATTTAATGAGACCATTTTTATATTATATTCATACTAAACATCTGCCTAATTGCAGGTATACTAATATTTTTAAATTAGAAAATCTGAAAAAAAAATTGTAAAAATCTTGTAACTTCTATATACATTTTTCAACTGGTTCCAAATTTAAACAATATAATCATGACAATTCTGTCTCGGTACATTGCTAACGAAATTTCAAAATGTTTTGTATAACACATACAATATGTGCAATATAAAAGTTTTCCATAAATATTTATAACAATCATCTGCAGTAAATATCTTATAATTTTTACATACATTTCCAGATTGCTTTGAACTTTAACTATGTTTAATATAATCGTGACAATCGTGTGTCACTAATAGACTGTTGATTTGTATGTATTTTTAGCAAAATTTAAGGTGCAGAAATGCACACGTTGCATATAATATGCAAAAATGAAATATTCATGTATATATATGAGTATGAATGTAACATGAAATATTATATTAAATAATATTATATAAATATTATATAATATTATATAATAATATGAAATATTCAAAGTATTTTAATATTTAGCAGATGAAACAAATTCCTATTCAGATTCCATTTCTTGAATTACATTCATAAAAATGTGAAAATCCATCAAAATTTGCAATTTTCTCATTAAAGTGATGACAAAGTTTCGGAATATTTTACATAACATACAGAATGTATACAGAAATTTCTGTGAAATATTGCACGTAAAAAGAAAAGAATGTACAAGAATCGTATAACAAATTCCGAATGATTGATGGAGCTTCGAAAAAAGCTGTATGAGTTCTCGTTAGGAAGAATCAAAGGTGCAATGGAAAATGGGTCAGTGGTTTCTCCTGTCTAGGAATGTCGAAGTTTTCCGGCGAGATAAAACATGGCTCATCAACTTACAAAGAGAAAGGATCGAACGAAACGTTACTGAATCCTTCGTGTTTGTGGGATGCGGATTCCAAGGTCATAATTGTAATATCGTAAAACGATTGTCGTCTAGAAATTTTTTCCGCAATTCGTGTAGAAAGAACAGACTCATAATCGTGAAAAACTTTCATCAGGAATGTGGGCAATAGTTAAAACCAATCAATTTTTAAGTGTCCCCTAGGGATTTACGTGTTTGCAAGTTTGATTACTGCTGACCGTGAAGAAGACTCGAGATCTGAATTTTTTCGAAACCAACTCCGGAACTAATCCTGATCGTGAATCTCTTGGAGAATGTACTAAAATCAATTGATCTGAATTAGATTATTTCTAATGGAAAATTAATAAAATTATTTACAATGAAATTCGTATGGCTTAAAATTACAATTTTGAGAAGACATTGAAATTATATAATAATTATTATATGAATGATAAGAGAATACTTGCCTTGCTGTTATGTCATAAACTTTTGTTATTTGATAGTGTGAAATATAATTCTTAGAAATGTTAGAAACTTTATAGAAATTCTATTGGTAGGCAATTTATCATTTATGTATTTTTGACATTTTCAAATGTAATATATCACGATTTAACGTATTTTTCTCATTGTTTCTACAGTCCTTTCATATGGAATCGACACGGTGCCAACGAATATTACATTGAATAGTAGCATTGTGGCGGAAGCGTGTGGTGCCAAATTTTGCGGTGCAACTTCCGATACCGACGACAGTCCAAATTTGGAACGACCTCCAGAGGAAAGAATTCATCTAATTTGCGGCATCTATTTGGGCTGTATGATAGTCGCTTCATTGATTGTGATGTTTGGAGTTGACTCACTCTCGAGGTAACAATAAAATTATGTTTGCTCATTATTCGTATCATGATCCCTGTTAACTATTAACATAAACGTAATACAATCCTAACTAGTTACCATTTACATACTAATAAAATTTTCAAGTTCTAAAATTTTTAAAGATTTCAATTTTCAAATGACAAATTTACAAATTTTGGAGGATTCAACTTTTAAAATTTTAAACTTTCTAAATTTCCAAATTTTCAAGATCAAAAATTTCCGGATCTGCATACTGATGACTTTCCAAACCTCCAATCATTTGACTGTTATAAATTTCAAATCGCCAAATTTGGGAACCGTGTAAACTTCTACGTGTATCAGATTTTAAGTTTACCATCTCGGACATTTCACAAAATAACTGCAACAGATCTAAACCTCATACAAAAAATACTGAAAACCCTGGTCGCGTATGAAGTTTCAATATTTCTATATGTATAATGTGTATCTTCTTTTACTTATGAAAAAATAATCTATCTTACTGAATGTCTGTAGAATACTACCTATAATGTTTATAGAATAATTAAATAATTTAAATTTCAAATCTAAATTTAATATTCAATTTTATATTCATAAATTTAGATTTTAGATAATTTCTGAGTATATTATAAGTAATAATGCTATAGATAATTTAGCTTTGAATATAATAATAAAAAAGAATTGTATATACATTTATATCATACATATATACGCGTTAGTCGTCAATTAACAATGAGATATAAAAATTAACATACATATATGAACGGCAAGAGAAGGTAAAGTAATTCACGATCGAACTTACAATTGGAGTACAATGTATTGTTCGGATTGTCATAAATTGTTCGTCTATCCTGACGTATTCGGGAATCCGGAATTGATAGCACATTAAGCTGCGACAGAAGCGCAATATTGTTTCCGTTTGAAAAATTACTGCTGCTAACTTCAACGATTAATCGAAACTAACGTCTGCTGCAACGTGAGCATTCAAAATTTAAGCTTGCGAGATTTTTCGTGATGGAAGAAAATCATTCACATTGGTTCGATTCTTCATTATATGGTGATTCGTCACAAATATGGATTAAAAAATAAAGAAAATAGAAATATTTATCTCGTATGTTATTTGCATTTATTAGTATTGGATTTGCTGTTCGATTTTAACTGATTTAAAAGGATAATTTCATGCAATTTTCCGTTACTCAGATTGATATTTCTTTCTTGCTATTTTAAATGAATATTTTGCGCACAGTTAAGATATCATTAGTATTTTATTACGAGATGCCTTTCTCTTTAAATTTACTCTCTGAAATGTAGTTTAATTAAAAACATCGTGGTACTGTGACTTTCAATTTAAAGCAAAATAAGATATCGTTATTTTGTAAAGAAACAATTTTCTATTTAAAGATATCTTTTAAAACATAAATGTTTAATTAAGAATCAAGAATTAAGTATAAAAACATATAAAATCATACTACTCATAGGTATGATAGAGGTAGATCAGGATCAGCGACAGGCCAGTCAGGATTCAAATTGTTGGCTGTGACACTGAAACTATTGAAAGAGAAAAACCAGATCCTTATACTGCCAATAATAATATTCATTGGAGCGGAGCAAGCATTCTTATTCGCTGATTACAATGCTGTAAGTCTTTTAAGTCCTATCATATCTTGCATAGAAATTTTTTAATACATTCCATTCCTTTTTTTCAGTCATTTGTCTCATGTGCATGGGGAATCAACAATATAGGTTACGTAATGATTTGTTTCGGTGTGACGAACGCTATAGCTGCTTTAGGTACAGGATCTATAATGAAACTAACAGGAAGAAGGCCTTTGATGATATTCGCTTTTTGTATTCACATGGGAATTTTTGCTTTCCTGTTACGTTGGAAACCCACTCCTGAACAAAATCAAATATTCTTTTTGATGTCTGGATTATGGGGTCTTTGTGACGCTATGTGGCTAGTACAAATAAACGGTGAGCACTAAATAATTGCTAAAGTTTATTCTTCTTTGAAAATATATATTTTCAAAGTATATTCGTATTTTTTATCTTCATCGTTTATCGGTAAAAAGAATTGCATTATATGACGATACTAGCTGTTGATTCAGCAGAATTCGTATTGAACATTTGATAGTAGTATATAATATTCTCTACATTATCGACTGGAGGAAACATTAATTCCTTTTGAATCCATATAAAAATATTCCTATAATTTTTTTTATAAATTTGGCACTATTTTGCAGTTCCATGCGATATTCACAAAATAGAATGCGATTATTTTTATCCTCTGTCGATATTTGATTATTTGCCATCATCTTAAAATTATCTAATCAATCATGGAGACTGTTTTCTCGTCTTCAATTAATTAGAATAAAAATATCTTTGCAACTTCCAGCTCTGTCAGGTTTGCTGTTCCCAGGCAAAGAAGAAGCCGCTTTTTCGAACTTCCGACTATGGGAGTCCACAGGTTCTGTGATCACATACGTGTACAGTCCTTACCTCTGCACTCAAACGAAGCTGTACTGTCTAATAGCAATCCTCTGTCTTGGAATGATTGGTTACGGTATAATCGAGTGGACTGGGAAAGCCGATAGATCGGTTCCAGAATCGAAACCAGATTTCGAATTGGTGACAAATGGCGAATTGAACGACACGACGAAACTTTGAGTTGACGAGAATAAAATTAATGAATCCTTTCAATTAGAAATATGATCTCTTCTCAGACGTTGTACTGTATGAACCTCAGTTTTGTTAGTTAGTTTAAAACAATAATTCTCAGGTATAAATGCTTCGTCATGATGTGAATAGAAAATTACAGGAGTTTTGTTGATATCTAAAATTATTTTATAATCGAGTTATTGTGTTAAAGAGAGGGCGGTGAATTAAAGAAGAAAGAAAAAGAGCTGATTTTACTAGCGATAATTCTTCGGATTATTTTGAAAACGCTCGACAATAGGAATATCGGTGTGAATAATATTATAATTGCGGTATACATATCGTATATATAGAAATCATACACAAATCAGATCGGCATATAAAAAATTATATGTACAAGAAAGAGTTCGGTTGGAGGCGCAGTCAGGACCTTGAAGGTACGATCTTTTGTGTGATTTGTACCATAATATATGTTTTTATTTTATTCTTGTGGACACCTACTAGATTTTACACAGATAGTTCGCTTAACCGCTAAAGATTCTTTTCTCCGTCTCTTCTTCATGTTTTTTTCCTTTTTTTTTCTTGTCTCTTTAAATACGTAGTTTAATGTTACATCGTGTGTCTAGGTGCTAACATTCAAGCTAAAGCTACGGCTGCTTAATTTAATTGTATACTTAATGTGCTTAATTTCCTTTTCACTGTACGCGTGATGTGTCTCATGTATGTAGGTATCTCAGTATATTATGTATGTATACATGTATATATGTGTTTGTAAATGCGATAAAGTATGTTATATCGGATTCTATGTATAATATGTATCTCTGCGAGTGTCTATCTGTATGTATGTATAATATGTATCTCTGCGAGTGTCTATCTGTATGTATGTATAATATGTATCTCTGCGAGTGTCTATCTGTATGTATGTATGTATGTATGTATGTATGTATGTATGTATGTATGTATGTATGTATGTATGTATGTATGTATGTATGTATGTATGTAGTAACGCGTTTTCCTCTCTCGTAGTATGTTCCGTTTTATGCTCATCGTTTATTGTGCTGTCACGATCAATTGTCCCCCGTCTCTTTTAAATTGCGAAGGCGATGGTATATTACAAGATTATTTGCCGCTTGATATTTATCGCGTGGTCCGTTACGCGGATCTTCTTGAATTTGTCTGAATTTCGTATTAATAAATAATAAACGAATCGCGACGTGGAATCAATTGACCTTGCATCCCTCGTCTGTTTGCGTCGTTCGATTGCTGATTGTATTTGTGGATCGTGTGCTAGCTTAACCCTCGTTTATGTACAATTCAAGTTTTGCAGTTCAGTTATATACTTTATAAAACGTAGTAGGAACTTTGGTTTCGCTGGGCAATGTTTCAAGAGCAGTTTCCTCTTTTTGTTCGTGCCACGAACTTATCTTCCTTTTTATCTTTTTTTTTTTTGTTTTTTACTGTCATTTATTTTTCATCCTCGATTATTTAGTATTTTTCATCATTTCTTTCTGTTTCTTTAAATTATTTTCTATTCGTTCTTTCGTTCTGAAAACACATAATTCCGTTATTTTATTTGTCAAGCGTAGCAATGCGTGTATTTTCATCTCTGAATATAACCTGAACATGAAAATTCGGCCGGAAACTGCTATAAAACATTCGCCCGTGGATCTATCTTCCTTAGAAATATGACACTCACGAATACAGTTCACGTTTTTTTTTTTTTTCTTTAATACTCATGTTTATATTTCCGTAATGACCTATTGAATATCAATTTTTTTTTTCACGAAGAAAATACACATGATTCGTAAATTTGTTTTCTCTCTCTCGTTAGCAGTATCTCTCTTGTTCACACTCTCCCTCACTCGTTCGTAGTTTTTTTTTCTTATTTATTCTCTCGTCAACATCCACCGCGCCATTCTCCCCCGTTAGTTTTTTTCCTCATATAACAAAATTTAATAACCGGAATATCTCTGTACAAACGTTTTCATTCTTTTCTCTCTCTCTCTCTCTCTCTCTCTCTCTCTCTTTGTTCCACCCCACTCCGTCCCTTTCTTTTATCAAACAGAATAACATACACGCCCTCCCCCTATCCCATAATCAAAATTTTGAATTTTGAATTATCCCCATATAACTCCACTCTTAACCGTATACCATCCCATCTTTTTCTTCTTATAATACATTTCCCTGTCTCCTTTACACCACAAATCTTTCTTTCTCTTTTTTTTCTTATTCAGTTTTCTGTATCTTCTATTACCTCCATCTTTGTGTGCTTCGTTTAGGAACAGATCACTTTGCTCGTATCTTTAATGGTATCCTAGAGAGTAAAATATCTTAAACGTACGCGTTTGTCCTTACAAATTTAGTTTTCATTTTTTACCCCCCTCCCCCAATCCTAACGTGATTTTTTATTTTCTCGTCGTTAACGTTTCAACCGTGCAATTACACAGTGCGTCCATTAAATCGTCTGTCGTCGTCTGGTCGTCGTCTGGTCATCGTTATGTCGTGTGCATAGCTACTTCGTAGCTGTCACGATTAATAAGTGTAACATTTTTAGATTCTTACGATATTGCAGTCCCTAGGTGTCGCCTTAATATGTACACTCGCTACCCATTCGCGCTCCTAGCTATGCTCCTTGCAAGGATCTTCTGGTTTAATAATTAATCGTACTGAATTAGCCCATTACAACGGCGGGGTATCGAAGTACAATGTGTACCTGTCTGTATGAACGATGTATGTATGTATTATGATGTATGTATGTGTCATGGTATCATCTCTTTTTTTTCTCATTATGTTCCTTTAAACGCACAATCGTCGTGTATATCTGTGTATGTAACGCGTGTAATACTTCTTTTTTTATCTCTTTTTTAATTATACTCGAGCTGAGAGATATTTAAGAAATCGTGTCGTACTATTACTTCTTTTGGGATGGGTTTAGTTTCGCCTACAGTATCGTTTATTAACGGCAAGGAAGGAAAAATCGTCGAGAGAGAACAATGGTCGATCGGTCGCGCGCGCTATTTCTGTAGTATTTATTTTTTTCGCATTTTCGCATATATTTTATTATATTTTTTTTTTATCTTGAAACCCGACTATCCTGCCCTCCAGTTTAGTTTAGTTTAGATTAGACTGAAAGAAAGAGAGCCCTTTCACTTGAAGCGGAACACATTCAAAAGTAAACGCTATTATTTCTATATCGCTTAACCGGGGAATACATGAGATACTTTTATCCTTCATGGATGGTCGATATTTTAAGCTTTTCTCGTAAAATGTGGTATTATAATTTATTTTTATTTAGTTTACTCTTCCTCTTCCCATTCTCCTTCGTCTTCTCCCTTCTTTTTTTTGCGTTTTTTTTTCTCTTTTTTTCTTTTTACTCTTTTTTACTAACGAACCATTCCTCTGGATGCGTTAAATACGAAGATTCGTCTGTGGAAATTGGAAACCTGTCCCTGGTCGTTCCGCGTCCCGTCTTCGCTCGAAATACGCCATTTTCGTGTCTGTTGCACGTCACGACATGTTTCAATTTGCGCGCTTGAATCGTACACCGGAAGTGAAATAAATGTTCGCCAAAGACGACTCACGGCATCTATGATTCACTACGCTGCTATTCATTAATGTCCTTGCATTGGTGAATTTGCAACCGAATTAATATCTTTATCCAGTGCACGTTGTCTGTTTCATGGCCGTGTTATACACACATATACATATATAATATGTACATGCATATGTATATATGTATATAGGTATATATTCAGCTCGTACTTATTACCATGGAATTTATAACGGTGATATATCGATCAGCTTCGCGCAATTCTATATTTATTTCTTCAAGGTCACTCATCTTGAGAATCGAATGGAAGCGGAATAAGAAAATCGAAGATGCCATATTGACGATGATCATCCAGCAAGCAATCTATCGATTTTCTTTGAGAATGAAGAATGATTATTCGAAACTCTTCCTGAAATTGCTATTCATTCAATATTTTGCTTTAACTAGAAATACTATAGATAAAGGTTGTTTCCTGTATTTTCTTGTCCTAGCTAAAACAAATATTGAATCAATCTTTCTTTTTTGAAGCGGTAATTCGATTGCATATTTTCCAGGCACTAAAGAAAGACGGGACACGTACCAAATATAAATATATCGATACAATCACCAGCGGCAAGCAGATCGAACATTTAGGAACGAAAGATGCGTAAATGTTTAATACGTATACCTCGTTATATGGCAGATTATTACGGACTAGTACTTTTTTCCATGTTACTTTGCGGGGGAAAACCTCAAACCACCTTCAAACATCCCTGTTTCTCGGGTTCGAATAGAATTTTAAAAGGGCATCAGGAGGATCCTTATGATCGATCGATAATATACTTTCAAAAAGACATTATTGCGTTAATTTACTCGCTACAAAGTTCCTTCGTCTTCTTCTCCTTTTTTTTCTCTAGCTTCATTTCCCTCGTGACTTTTGCTTTTCGATCGATTTTCTTTTTTTTTTTTTTTTTACCTAAATACACGCGTATAATTTACAGACGAGCACACCCAGAGAACAATATGGTTGAAACATTTTTCATCATTTTTTCTTCCCTAACGAAGCCTGTAAACGAGTGGTTGTTTTACCGGTAAGAATGAAAATAAAAAGAGTTGGATGATGGATCGTCATAAACGATAGCGGCGGTACTGTCAAAACTTTTCCGTTGCTATTTCCTGTGTGGTCAAACTGAATTGTATCCCGCTGTGTATGGCATGTGAATGTGACGGTACTGTTGTTGGCTGTTTGTTGCTGTTTGGTTATTATTGGTATCCTGTTACTGTTGCTGTTCTCGTTGCTTCAACTATGTTCCTTCCTGTGTGCAAGAGGACCGAACACACTGGTTTGTTCCTCGGTCTCGTGGTTCTCGATGGGATTTCGTACAGAAAATATCATTCTATCTTTTGGAACGATTTAGAAGATTTCGATCATATCTTCTGCACGATCCTCGTTTTGTGCTTCGTCTGTTGGTTTCTTAATGACAGACGATTCTCAGTAGCTGGAAGCTTCTCGATCGTTTCACGAACTAGCGTTATCTGTGCGATTACTTAATGGAATTTACTTATCCTAGTTTCACGAGCCGAGACGCGACTTGATAATTGTTGTTTGATTTACGTCTTATCGCGTTCTGCCCCGTGACAAATGGTACACGAGTTCTACAACCGAATATTTACCAAGAATTTTCTTCTATTATATTTCTAAAAACTTACGAGGTGTCAATTTTATATTTTACCATCAATCGATAACATTTCGTGTACCATTTATCACTATGTATGTTACCATCAGCCGTTTCTTTATCGACTATCGATAATAAAACTGCATTCTTTTCATCTGTAATGAAATCTTACAATATTTTATCGATTTCATTTCCTTCTTTCTTCGTTTAACATTTATCGGATAAGACGATGGCGGTTAAGGCAATTATCAACGTTAAACGCTCGACTCCTGTACATCACATTAACCGTAGGTTTAAAACTATTTACATATAGGTCTCGTATACGCCTGCAATCACAATGATCTTTACATCGATCGTCGAGAGCGCGCCTTTAGAACTTCATGGTTCGCCGGTTGTCGCCGAGAAACATGACTTTTTAAAGCGATTCCTTCGGGCGCGCTGATTTGTCGGAATTATATTATTAACGCGAGATTCGGTGAACCCTTTTTTCTATTCTTCTGTGATCTCCGTTGTCGAAATCTCCAATTCACGCGCAAAATCTCATCGATCCATCCCTGGGTTGATGCAAAGCGACCGATGAACGTAAACGCGATTCGAATCTCGTGGAATTAATCCGTGCAACGTAAAATTCGAGTCCTTAAAGCTTCTTCGTTTCTTTTTTAATTATTCTTGTTCACTGGTTCCGTTCGCGACCAATCTTATCCTAGCACTTTTACACAACGTCCTTCGACATCAGTCTCACCGCGTTCTTTAGGGATTGCCTCTTGTTACAAAACCAAATCCTGATCACTTCTCTGTCGTATCCGAGGCGTTGCGCCAAGTTCGTAATTTCGTTGCCTGAAATAAGCACAGAGAAAGACGATTATTAATTTTTGAAAAGAATTTTATCTTTTTTCTTGCTTGAATATATTTAATAGGTAACGAGGTTTTTTAATTTTTCGTACTTAGGATCTCTATATAATATGTCAAATGCTTGGTTACGGCCGTTTCTGTATGAAATTCCTTTTCCTAGAATTTCTAAACTTTTGCAAAGAATCGCAACTGCAAAATTTCTATCCATAACGCTACAGAGAGAATCCCAGGCATTGAAAACTGTTTTTATCAACATCTTCCATTATGAAAATTTCATACAATTTGATGCTAATATAACTTAACTTTTCTCGAAGATACGTTAAAAGTGAATCAAGATCTTCACTAAAATACGAAATACGAGTAACAATTTGAAAAACAGAAATGGTCGTTCATAGAATACAATGTATTAGCAAAAGAAACAGAGAAACTTACCATTAGGATGAGTATTTCTATCGAAGTGAGCGTTCAGCAGTTCCAAAGCCTGTGGAGTGAACGAAGTTCGTCGCTTTCGTTTCTTGTTCGTTTCCACGCCAATGAAATCTGTCAGCTGATGTAGCCCGCTCTTGTGCCTGTAACCAAACGCACTATTCTCATTTCTGTTCCATAAAATCCATTAACGTTATACGTTTCAACAAATCAAATCAAAGTTACAAAATATATCTATTGATAACAGACACATGAGAAAATAAAATAAAATAAAATTCACAATGAACATGTATGTCACAAGGAATGAACATCATGATCTCAATGATGTGCTATGTTAACTAAATAATGTCTTGAAAAAGACAATAAAAAGAACAGTGAAGCAGGAAGGAGAAGCTCCCTATGGACAAACCGACTTGATTGCGAGAACTGAATTTTCATTTCGCGCCAGTGCAAATACCTCGATCATGTTCTAATCAAATATTAAAACAAAACACGCGGATTTGATCGTGTGTTAACTCGGCAAACTTTCTCTGCATCAAAGCGATTCTCGTGAAACCGAAAGCGCCATAAACAGACAAGAACAGACAGATCTGGACTAACCGATTTCATCCATTTCTATATCATCTTCTTTTCTTTTCAAAAAAAAGAAAAAGAAAACAAATGTTAAAAAAGAGATTATTGATACACATGGAAATGTAAGAGAATACAAAATCACAGATCCAGATAAATTTGGGAAAATCTAAACTAATCAATTTCATCCATTCCCTGACTTTTTCGAATAAACAATGAGTAAAACCAAAAAGGAAGGAGAATAAAAAAATAGGATAAATAGGGAAAAGTGGAAGAATAGACAAATAGAGAAGAGGAAACATAGCGGGCATTTTGCGAGACATTCATCCCCCTTGACTGATTGGCCCGCGTCCCTAGCCGACGAACTTTCACGAATGGAACGGTCGAGGGTATCGCGACGTCGCCGTCGCGCAAATGAAATTAGCGATCGAAGCGTCGCAGCCGCTTCGAAAAAACCTCGTAACCGTAAACAGGAGAACTTCCGCTGGGAATCGCGACTAAACGAGCCAAACGCGTGAGAAAGGGTGAAATGTAGCGAGAAAGACAGAGACGGCGAGCGAGAAGGAGGGAGAGAAGAGGATGAAGGGTCGGCCGTCCCCGACGCACACAACACACAGAGGGTTGGCCGACGGGGGGGGGATAGAGGCGTAGGTGGACGCCGCTGTGGAATTTATGTTTTTAATTTAACTCCGTATGACCAACTGTCGAGCCCCGCCGAAAAAAGTGCAGGCTGAGCCATTAGCATCGCGCGGTGATATTTCGTCGAATCCGCGAAAACAATATGCTAATGGAGAAGCCGGCGAGCGCGAAGAACCGATGCTTCGAAACCAGCTACCCCCCTCGGACAGGGGGTTGAGTTTTCAACGGAGGCTGACGAACGGCCATGGGATTCGAGTAGGGGTGGTACGGGGCGATACGTCCACGCTACGCCGCTGTTTAATAGGGAAAAATTAATGGGGCATTTAGATGGTGATGAGGTAGACTCGATGGAATAAGGAAATGTTTTAGTTCGAATTTTGTACGCGTTTCAGGAGAAAATGATAAAATATCAGTATGTTATAAATTTATTGTAACAATTCCGTTTCGTTTTCGATTTCGATTTCGAAAAATAGATTATATAATATAAATATTATTGCGTTGAAGATGGCAATCCGATGGAGAAAAATTAATGGTGCATTTAGATAATGACGAGGTAGGCTTGATGGAATAACGAGATATTTTATTTCGAATTTTTTACGCGCAGCTGCTGAAAATGATAAAATATTAATATATTACAGATTTGTTGTCATAATGTCAGAGTTCTAAGAGTGAATTACAACATATTAATGCATTTAGAGATGGTATTTCGATGGCATTGTTTCATTCCTGATCTTTTGTTTATTTATACATTTTATTTGTTTCTTTTACTTTTTCTGTGTATAGACGTCATCAAGTTTTGATAATCGTTAAATATTTATGTATCTATTTGTATCAGAGAAAATTATTCTATTATTGTATTGAAATAGTCATGACGGGTAGTTTTATTTATCTGGTTTTTTATTCATTTTTATACGAAGAATCGACCTCTAGTTGGAGATATGAAATATGTAGGGGAAATTTCAATGTTCTTAGGCATATCATGGTCTGAATAAAATAAAAATCAATTACACTGGCATCTTGATAATTAACACTCGTTATTTACTCAAATAATATTCAACGAAAATTTTTAGCGATCTTCAAAACTGGTATAAACGTTGTTACAACGGATATTGTATAGGTAACAGATTAGTTTCCTAGTAATTGACGAGAAGTGGTAGAATTTATTAATTTCGCAGAAAAAGCCAACCCCATCGTTCTCCGTTGTTTAATGTCCAAAGGTATGTGATTAAAATTAACCATACGGTAATTACATTTTTCCTACAAAAGAGCTTTATTTTAGTGGCGCACCAGTTTATTAATTATATTTGAGTCATTGGTGTAAAAGGCTGATGGAGTTTGTAACTTCGAAGCATTCGTCGAAATGTGAATTCAGCCATTAAAAAAATGTCGACGCTCGAAGAGTTTAAAGGGTACGGTCGAAGGGAGCAATTAAAAATGCAACAGCGATAAGATATCTTCCAAGGTGGTCTTCGAATTATAAACGGTAGGTATTATTATGAATATTGTTTTAATCGTTTATCAAAGCAATTGCCGACATTACGGCCGACTAAAATGCAAGCTCGAGTTCCGAGCACTTATTAAAAGCTAGTTGAATAAGGAAAGAAACGGAAAGAGAGAAAAAGAGAGGAGAAAAAGAGGAGCACAAAGCTTTCAATAACTGAAGACACGCGACACAAATTAAAAGGCGACCGCTTCAAAGCGGTCACAAATATCGTAATTGCTTCTCTTGCGCCAATTTACCACCGCTTTCAATAATCTTAATAAACCCTTCCGCCTCCAAAGGAAACGTTATTATCGCGCGTGTGTATTGCAGGCGAGAAAAGCTGACTGAAGAAGAGAGGAAACTCGCCGGGACGAGTGACGAGGGTTGGATAAAGAGAGCGAGAGAAAAAGAGGGAGAAAGGGAAAACGTGGAATCAAACCGGCGTCGAGGGTTAGCCCGAGCACGTATTCCCTCATAGGTGAGAAGCCAAATGAAGAGAGAAAGAGGGGAAACGAGGTAGATACGTAGACGGAGGAGAAACAAGGACAGGGATAAAGCGCGGTGGCGAGGTTTAATCCGCGAGGGCGAGAGAATAAGCAAGAGGAAGCGAGAATTAAACGTCGTCGTCGAGGAGAAGAGGAAAAAGAATGAAAGGAGCCTCTAACACCGAGCCGACGTGTCGCGTCCAAGACAATACGCACCACATCGTCTCTTTTCTTTTCTCTTTTTGAAATATGAATCACGACCAAGTACGTGCTATCAGACAAACGTTGAAAACGTGCTTAGTCAGCGGGGAGGTTTGATTCTTGTCTCCTCTAAATCCGTCCGCTGGATCGTTGGAATAAATCAGCTAATCGAATATTTATTAGAAACTCCTTACCGGCTGGCATTAAACAAGCTTAAATCTTGCCGAGAGGTATACATACAGTAGCTCACGAAAGTGTTCAAACACTTGTGGAAACCTTTTATGAATATATTATATGCGTTATACGAGACTTTAGAATTTTATTAGCACTGTAACGAGGCTTAACTATCACGGTAATACTATTGGTAAAGTTTGAAACAAATCCGAATAAGACACATAGGAGTTATAAAATATTTAGTACAACTGTATAGGGGCACACAAATATTTAAATTGTCTTATGTGCTTAAATTTATTATGTGCTTGAGATGACCAAATACTGTATACTAACATTTATTTATTGCATTTTTGCAATCAATGTGTTGTGAATTCTATATACATATCCAGATTGAATTTAAATTTGCTCGACATGTCTCATTACAGTGCGAATGAAATTTCAAAATCTTTGACGTGACACATACGACTTGGACATAAAAGTTTTCTATTAATATTTGTAATAAATATCTTGTAACTTCTATATACATTTTCAGACTGATTTAAAATTTGCACAACATAATCGTAACAGTCCTGGCTCGTTACAGTGCGAATGAAATTTCGAAATATTTTATATAACACGTATAATATGGACATAAAAATTTATAGTAAGTGTTCATGTATACTTTTGTGAGTTAGTGCGTCTACATATTCACCGAACTTTGGAAAAAGATAAAAATCAGAGACTTGTAAAGGCGAGAAATGGAAAGAAATAACATTTGAGAGATTATGGAAGCACCTGGAGCCATTGGAAATCTAGAAGGAAAGAGAAAATATAAGCAAACTGCGTAATAGACGAAGAAATAAACGAAAAAGGAGAGAGATTGTGGCGTGGGTGTACCATGGATTGGCGAGTGTTAGCGTTTACGCGACCGTGTAGAAATTCTAAGTAGAATAAGGAAGAGAATCAGAAGAGTGAAAGAGGGAACGAGAAAGAGGCAGTAAAAGGAGGTGGAGAAGAAACGACAGGAATCGTGGGTAAGAGCTTGGTGGGGCAGAGAGCTGCGAAGGGAGGGGTACATCAGAAACCTGATTTTAATTAGTCCACAGTTTAATTACTCGGCAGATAAATCGTGCACGTGCACCGCATAAACTAGCCGCTTTCATTTTTCCCGGACGCGGCCGGCACGGTCGCGCTTACTTCTATGCCGCGAGAATGCAGGATGGGTCATTGTTGCTCGGTTGGTGCGCGAGCGAAAAGAGAAATGACCGTGCTTAAACCGTCATCGAATCGGTTGGATAATAGTCGGCTGTGTTAACCGGCTGACGGATCCGCAGGCTCGTAATCCTTCCACGTCCAGCTCTATGCTCGGTTTCGAACTCAGTTCCTTTGAAATCTAGTGGTAATTGAATATTTTTTGGTCTGGTTTATTAGGGATTCGCGATGATCATAATTGGATGTATGACTCTGCGGAAGAATGATTTAATTATGTAGGATATTTAAAAATATTTAACAGAAGGATACTTTGACAAGTATTTGGTTTCTAGAGCCTTTCGAATTTCTAACAATTTTGGAACAGTTGTTGAATTTAAGGTTTGTAGAAAATTAAGACATTCTATTTTGTTAGAAATGAAAATTTATTCTTTATTCGTATATTTATTTATTTGTTCTAATGCGAATATTTTCTTCGAAACGCACCATCGTCTTCTTTACGATTTTATTATAGTCATCGAACTTTTATGCTTCGATTTCACTTCTTTTCCAATAAATAAGTGCTTTTAACATGTTTAAGAAAAATTTTACAACGAAATTAAGATAAAAATAATCACACGTTCAACAATTGTCCATCATGTTCGTCGAACAAAAGAAATATTTTTCCAACGAGAAAAAAAAAAAGACTTGATTCAATCGAAAATGATTTATAGGACACAGATTCTCACATTTTTTCTTAGAATGAACACCTCGTCTGATAATTCAACGTATCACGTTCTACCTGGAGTAACGAAATGACGCGACGGAAAAGAGAAAATGAGAGGACTTTCGCTTTTCGTTTGGAACGAACGAGTAATCAAGGAACGAATCATTAAACGGGAAAACGGTTCCGGGCCAATAACGCCGGGGATGATTCGCTGTATCGCCGTGCAAAGGTGTTAATGCATAGTCAACAAATCATTTTGTTCGTTTTGGGAAAATCTGTTGATGTTACGCCGCGGGAATGCGGAATGGGTCATTGTTGCCGGCTCGGCCGCGAAAAGAGAAATGACCGCGTGCTCCTGTCATCGAATCATCCGGTTCACGGTCGAGATACATGCTGCGTACCTCGATACGCTACCCTACATATATAAATACATATACGTACATGTGTATTTTATAACACGTCTGTTGTATTTGCACGTGTTTATATATATCTTTTTGCATATAACACACGTATATATACTCTCCGCACTTTTACCGATAATAAAATGGCATCGCGGTGAAATCGAAACCATAAACCGTGTGTTAGGCGTCACCGACTCGTGAAATTCGATTGATTGATACTCTTAGATTGTGATATTTGTTAAACAACCATTCTGTATCGTGGGAATATGAACGTCAATTTAAAGATTAGATAGGATATTTTGTTACGAATATTCGCGAATTATGATTTTTTAAGTCGATGATTTAAAATACACATCATGTGAGAAGATGAATGTTTTTTTAGACATTGCCACTCATTAATAAAGACTTGTGAAATCAGCTTTCAGAGTTTCGAAATTTTTTAAGGTTTGGACTGTATTTGAATTAGATTGGAGCTCTATGATTTTAGCTTTTAAGCTACAGGAAGATTCTAAATGCTACACGTAGAAATTTTTTAGGATCAGAATATAACCCTAGTTGCTTAATGATTCTTAAGCTTCTTGGGAAAGTTACTACGGACTATTGATACACACTTTTCGAATGCAAGGAAATCTAACAAAAGGACAGTCATCTAAATATTTAAACAACATTTCTTTTCACAAAAACCCACAAATACTATTCGTGACATTCCAAATCCGAAATATCCCTACGCGACATAATGCAAAACTCGATACTTCATTTCAATTTACTCCTATCGAAGCAAATTTCCTATATTACAAAATTAATCTGCATAAAATCAAAAGCAACAATAAACCATGAAAATTTTGCAAGAATATCCACGGCAATGGAAATAAGTCGGCGTACCGCGTATCGTTCGTTATGAGGCCGGTTGTATCGGTCGGACACGGTCGAACGATGAATTAAACTTTAAATTTCGCTAATTACAGATCCTGATACAGGGTTCGCAGAAAATCGTGGGATGTCGGTGTGTAGGCACGTCGGTGCACGCGGTAAAACCGATACCTCGAAGGAGGAAGCCGATAGGCGACTTCTTTCGCGACACGAATGAAACCGGCGGTACCTGTAGCAGCGCGGAGAGCACGGTCCCGCTAACGGTTTCCCCCATTCTAATTAACATTCCGCGTATTTATTAGACGCGGATCTGCAATTAATCAGGTGGATTCAATTAGCGAATTACCAATTAGCACGCACGCATTCACACGCTCTTGGACACTGCTTGAGATCCTGTTGGACGGTCGTTGGATAATCATGAGCCACGATATACGTCGTTAAAACGGCAATTTTGTACGTGATCGGACGATCTTCACGAAATTGAAGGTGATTCTGAGCATCATTAATTTTTTTCAATCAATAAAAGAAGAAGTTTCGGTTCTTCAAAAGAGAGTTGAATATGTATTTGGCATTGTGCTTAACTTGAGAATGCTTTGCTGGAGAGTTTTAAGATTTCAGTTTCAGTACCGTTGATATCGGGAAATTTAGAAGAAAAAAAACGTTTGGAAAATTTAAGGCATTCGATAAGAAATGAAGCTTTGTTCTTGAAGGAGACGAGAACTTGGTGTAGTATTGCACTTGACAATAATCGAGCTTGAGAGGGAGAAATGTTCAACCAGGATTTGGACATGGATTTTTAATTTGTATACTTAAGGTCTTTTCATATTGAGAAATTTAGAATGTTAACGAATTTAAGATCTCAGTTTGAATACCTAAGGTATTTAGATGTTACGAAATTTGAAGAAATTAGAAAATTTAAGACGTGTTCTGTGAAATGTGTCTCGATAAATATTTTTGAATTTGATTAAATTTAATCTTCGTCGAATTAAAGTTTATCAATACGTTCGGGGAAGATTTTTTCGGAGGTAAGATTATAGTGCCACATCTTTACTTTTTCCTACATCATTACAAATCTACAAAATGAATTGAAATTGTAAAATGACATTCCAGAAATATACTCACCTCTCTTCAGCCTCTTTCATCCACCTTTCAAGGACCGGTTTTATCTTCTGCGCGCTCTTTGGCGTGATGTCCAACTTTTCGAATCTAGAGCCAACAATAAGTTATGATTCTCGTTCTGTGATCTCGTATCTTATATAAGATGAAAACTCGTGAAGGAAGAAATCGCACTTTCCACACCAAAGACGTAAAGACACGCTATTCGATCATTTAGAAATACAAGTCACAAATATTATCAATTAAAACACTTCGCGTAATCATGTTCGAATGAAAAGGTATAGAATTGAATTGATAGAAATTCTTTGCGTCTTTGTTCGACTAAAGGAGCACTAAAAGGCATGCATTGACTCAAAAACAGGACATTGACAATGCGTGCATGCTTAAAGGTTCTGGTGATGCCGTGTATGATGTTGCCAACGCGCTTCGAGAGCTAGTGTTCTTCTGCGACGAGCGTAAATCAAGTTCATTATTGTGAAGATCGAGATAATTAATTTAGAACAAGTATCAAAAAAATTAAAAAAAAAAAAAATATGAAGACGAAGATCGTCTAAAAAGGAACACACTCTCGTCGACGGACGTCGATCTCCGCGATTTCTTGAACGTGTTCTTACGCGTTGGCGACATCATGCCCAAGTTTGCCAATGCCCTGGCTCGAAGAAATCGTTAACTTTCAGAAGTGCTCCTTTCGCATTTCATATTTTACTTTTTATCTTTCTTTCCTCAGAAAACGGAGTTAGAAATTAGTGATAGTGCTTTTGCAGCTATACCCAAATATGCCCCATATGGTACTAAAACGTGGTTAAAAAGCGACTAAACGTTTCGTCTAATGAAACACGAGGAGAGTCGAACAGAGAAGATCGACAGACATTGGACAGAAAAATAGAAGAAAGATCAGGGCGAGAGTAATCGGATAGAAGTTAATTCGTACTAACATAGTACGCGTGTACGCTTGTTCCTGTATCAATTTCGTTTATGTAATAAAATGAAAAAAAAGATATATATATGTATATATATAAAACAAAGGTAAATTAACCTGCGAAGGTTTGATTGGTTCGTTGAGAACACTCATTCCGAGCTACTCGTACGCCTTTTAACATATGCACACGACGATACCAAATGTACGGATTCACATGCTTGGGTATAACTGCTATGCTTCCAGAGGATTTGAAAAAGTTTTAGATTTTTAGGTAAATTAAATAGCATGAGGGGTGAACGTACGTAGCTTGCTGCTGAGAGGCAATCTGCGAGGCAGCGTACATCTGGGTAGCCAGGGCACTGGGGAACAATCACCAATGCTTAAATTAGTCGTTACGATAACAATACTATATGGATGTAGAAACAGTGTTTCTACTTGCCACCAGCATTACCACTGTGGTTCCTTTCGTAATTTTATATGTATTCTGGAAAGACATGTCATTCGTCAAATTTGAGGGTTGAAGATAGTGTACTCGATCTCTTAAAAATCATAATTGTAAATGTAACAGGTTTGAGGAACCACCGTGGCAGGTTACACATTAGACATTTCCCACAGAGTACGATCACATGAAAATTCAACGACGTTTTCTCTCTTAGAATCTGTATTCGAAGAGCGTCGAACATGATCAAATACACAATATAGTATACGATATGAACCAATACAAATCGGGATAACTAACTCTTTCGTTTAAACACTATGTCCAAAATGAATTGGTAACTTGGGGCCACTTTTTGGATTACCAATTTCATCACATATACTGTTGCTTCATTCATCACGTATACTCCTTTTTTAAGGTACAAAAATATAAAATAGGAAGATATGTTCTACGAACTCGTTCCTACGAATAGACACTTCCCTCAATTTTCATTCGAACAAAAGTGTAGGAAACACGAAACAGAGAGATTAACAGAGACAAAGGAGAGTGACATAACGAATGTCAGGATTTTGTACGCTGACTCAGTGGCCAATTTCATTTGGACATAGGACAGAGTAAAAGGATGTGTGACCGTTTCGAGGAACTTTCAACTAACGATAAGTGTCCCTTAGCCCCGACTTTTCTAAACGAAAGAAGACATCATCGAGATTTACCGTAGTTTAGAAATGTATATAGATTGTTAGCAGCCAGACGGGGAACTATCGAAATCCACCATATTTTCCCCATTTCCAGTGACCTGGCACACTGTCATATCATAACCTATTAACGTTTTCTATTTCTGTGTCTCATCAGCGACGTCCGTTTCAAATTATTCGTCATAGAAGAAGATAAAGAGAGTATAAAAAGAAATTAAAAAATAAAACAAAGGGAACACGCGACTGTTTCGTCGTACACTCACCTGCATATGGCACTTTGGCTGTAAGCTGGCCCCTCTGTCACGCTCAGGGCCTGTCCTACCTGGGTCTGCGTCAGACCCAGCGACAATCTGCGAAACTTGAACACCTTTGCGAACTCCTTGATCTCGTCCAGATTGATGCCATCGACTACGTTGTTCGTGGCTTCGTTGATCGTCGGCTGATCTGCAATTATAGTTTGCAAATCTTCCGTCTGGTGGTCTTAGAGGTTTAAACGGAATCAGGAATTTTGGACGTTCAAAGAATTCTTTTATAGCGTAAATTTGATTATCATTTCACTACCGTATACAGTTCATCCTACAGTTTGTCAATTATTCAAAAATGTTCGGTTTTGGTTGATTTATAAGTAATACGAAACAGATATTTGAAGAATATTTAATTTAAGAATAGTTTCAATCACTAGTTCTAAGAATTGTTTTCATCCTTTCAGAATTAGCTATTGATAATAAGAAAGATATGTGTTCAATATTTTTCCAACTATGTTCCACACATAAATACAGATTTTTAACTATTTTCTGATTCTCTGCTATCAAGATCTAATCGTGAAATCAGCGGTTATGGAAGAACATATTTTAGGTTTATCAAGAATTAGAACAATCTCCTATCGAATTCCCGAATGAATTAAAAATTTTCATTTCTCTCTTGATTCCTAACCAACGAAACAAGATTTATTTTTCTTGGAATGACGTGCTCAGACAAGGATTACAGGAATTTTCCAACGAGTTCTAAATCGATTCGAGGAAATATAATTCGCTCTGGAATGAAAACTGTCAATTCTTCCTCGATTGTTTGCTAAGAAAATCCACTTATACCGATCTATTAAGGACGTGTTTTGGCAGAAGATTAGAGGAATTTTCGATGGAGTTGCGGATCGATTTCGCGGGAATGTTTCGAAGTTCCATCGGGAGTCTGCTTAATGACATCGGGCGGCTTCGTTAAAGCAGCTTCAGCTACACCGATTTCACTCGTAAATCTGTCACCCCGAATGTATACGCACGCAATAGTGGTGCCTACATGCCCCGCAATCTCGACCAGTTCGAGCCGGCTTTCTGTGCCGAGCAATAAACTGCAAATCCTTCTTCCGAGGCACGCTGTTTTCTGCGATCATTAATTTCCAATCGAACGCGAGATCCTCGTCTCCGCGTGCGGACAAAAACGCATCGACGACGATCCTCAACTTTCTCGTGTCAGCGATCCTCCAGTTTCGATGAACGTACAAGCATTTTCGAGAATCGATACGTACAAGGAAGCGTAACCTTCATACTCGCAATCAATGAAGAACGTAAAGATCGTTAAAGCGAATCTTTACACGGGAATATTGTTTTTAACGAAATACCAACATTCAGGCTTTTAAAGCATTTAATGCTGTAAATACATTATGTTCGTTCTGATATTTTAATGAAGTACAGAAATAAAAATTTATAATCCGCTACATTCTGCAGTCGAGTCGAATGTTTCTTGGTAACTTTGTATTTTAATTCGATGGAAGTTTGTAATGGACAGTAATTTTGTTGAAGAGTACTTTTACGTAGCTCACACAGGCACAGTGATCATAGCTGTGATAAATAAATCAATATGTAAACAAAATTTTTTACATTTTCTTGTAATACAAGTTTTCGATTGCTATAGTACAAATAATTGAATCAAAAACCAAATTGATCAACTTCAGTTCCAGAATCTTTTAGAAATTAAATAGGTCGATAAAATTTATCAACACTAGTGTGTGGACCAAACGTGATTTCCCCACAATGGACATTGCAAGATGAAATCTTTCAACATTTAAAGGCTAATTCTGTGACGACAGAAAAAATCAAATATCTATGATAAAAGCACGAATGAATAACGTGTTGGTGGAAATTTATTCGTCTCTCAAAATTTACTCTCTATTATCAATCTCTATTCGTCGTGTTTGAAATAAGCAAAGCATCTAACCTTCTTTTAAATTTACGAACCGTTGCTCAAGGATCGGTTATCGGAGATAGGTTAACAAAGACGCAGATTTATTAAGTAACGTGGCACCGGCAATTGAGAATCGTTAGGCTCGATACGTCCAACGATTATTCTGATCGTTGCCCGCGGAATGACGAAGTGCCAACCTAAGCAATGATTGTGAATTATTAAAATTATTGTCTGCCGGCTGTTGAGGTTACGTGCACCGTAGTCAGAATCTTTATGGCTTCCCAGAAGGCAGCGAGGCAACGATCTAATACACCGTAATGAGCCGTGCATTGTACGATATCCTATTAGGATTATTAAGAGCTTCGCGGCACGGCTTGAGCCGCCGACATTATTATTTATCGGCTTTGACCGTGCATTAAATGCTGTATCGTCGGAGGAAAGAAACGTAATTTGAGGCAACCAGACAGGAAGAATCGTTGGATTTATAAAACATTTTTACTTCCTAATAAATAAATGATTCTTCCGTCGATCAACTTAATTATCAGATCATAAAGCATCGTAATACATCGGATTGTGCCGGATTGAAACGTTCTTGCATCGGACTGACGATCAATTTTATGCTTTTATTCTTGCATGGTTTGCCAAAGAATGATTCGTCAATTTATTTTTACGCGATCGATATTCGTTTAGATATTTATCGTTTGTCTGATTATCGAATATCGTATGTTTATCAGAGAAAATAAAGATAAGTCTGCTTGGTGAATCATTCAATGACATCCTTGTTGAAATGCATATACCCAAATATGGTTGATCAGACAAAATTTTTGAAAAAATGCTTCACCTTTCTGTTCCTAATATTACATTATCAAACATTTTACATCTTCTCATCTTACAATTAGTAACCTCTATTTTCTCATACATAAAATGAAAATATTCTTTTCTTGTCTAAATTCCTTTGTCTTTTCCTTGTCTAAATATGATTCGTGAGATAATTAACACATTAAGGAAGTCTGAGCAAATTCATATTCTTATGAATATATCTAAAAAGAGAAATTGTTAGCAGAAAATTGTTTTAGCCCCTATAAATGATCTCTTTCCACCCACAAATATAGTTGACTGTGGATGGGTATAGAATTTCATAATTTTGTGTGTGAACTAAAAAAGTGGAATGAATATATGAAGATTGATTCCATCTACTATGAATATATTACAATGTGTATTTAACTTTATGTATTTTACATATTATGTACATTTTATAAAATTTTGCACCCTTAAGCTTCCCATAAATGCATAAACATGCACAATCTACCAATCAACGTTAGTCACATAAATTCTCTATACAATTTCTCCAACTTCCTAAATTGCTTAACCTATCTAAATCACCTAAAGACTCTTACTATCTTACTACCTATCCTAATAATTTCAATCTGAACACCTGAAGACATTCCTTTCTTCCCTAACTCTTATCAGGAAATTTCGAAAATTGAACATATAGCATTAAGAAAAGAAAATGAAATGAGAACTTCGATCTTACTAGGTGAATCATTGAGATCCTCCTCTTCTTTTTTGGCGTTGTGCATGCTGCTCGGCGAGGGCTTCACCCCGGCTCCGCTGGGTCCGTGCGTGGTCGTGATCGTAATTTCCCCATTGCTAGCCGCCAGTCTGTTCAGAGCCGAGGCTGCGGATACCACAGACTCGTTCAAAGGCGACGATTGCTCGGGTCTCTCTCTATGATGCTTCTCCGTCGGCTGTGAGGGGACACAAGGGGATTGGTAGTAACGGATTAGTAGCTCAACCAGTATCAACGACAATGCTTCATGATTCTCTTTCACGCCAATTATGCACTTAATAATGAGACCTCGTCCTATCCTTTTTTTATCGTATTCTATCTCACTCTATCTCTTGAATTCAAGACACTTTACAGACTAATTAGTGGAAGAAACGCCGCCTGAAATACTGAAATACTTTCTTAACGAGATCGCTCGCTATCGAGGAACTATTCTGCGCTGCTCCGTTGATCTTGCGATGTTTTTAAGCCCTTTTCACCTTCACCCACAGTTTCGCTCGTATATCGATCCGCGAATTGACTCGTTTGTCTATCGTTAGCTTTCCGGTAGCGGGATCATTCGTTAGAAGACCAGGAGTGACGTTAGTTATTGACGAAACCGGGATAAATCAAAATTCCTGCAGCGGAAAAGGTATTCCGGTTTCGCTCCGCTGGTCCTTTCGCAGATGATAATTGTAGCAAACAAGCGAAATGTTGCTCGGATTGATCGTGTTCCCCCTGGTTTACCAAGGAGAATAAAAGGAGATGAAAGAGAATGACCGTGCGTAGCACGTCTATTACGATGTTAACCTTACACAACGTGAAATAGCTTTTAAATCTCGCGAATAATCCGTCAAGATGATTAATTTGAAAAAAGTTATTTAAAAGCGACGCGGCTCTGTTATGTTAAACTATAGAGCAAGATTTTTCGCCGAGTCTTGAGAATAAAGTAAAATCTGTCAGACACGTTTCGCTGAATTCTTAATCAGCTATATCGAACACGAAGTTTCTTCGGTGGAAACGTTTCAGTAAATATGTATGCCTCGATGATTAAATTATCAAACGGGATCTATTAATAGGATTTCGTTGTCGATGGCCAGGCAATAATCCAATTACAGTGGAAAATGACGAAATTGCTTTATTTCATAAAGCCGCGGGAATTGATCATTTTTCGAAGTATTCCCGTGAGAATGATTGTAACGCGCGTGGAAAAGGCATAAATTATTCAGCAAACGACGATATATGTAGACGCACCGTATAATGATTTATGTGGGAGCTGTGTCGATGACCGTGGTGTTGAGGAGATGTTGTTAGAAGCGGTTGCTGAGAAGCCTGAGCGACCTGGACCGCCTGTGCAGCCTGTGCCTGAGCCGCCTGCGCGGCCTGAAGTAGTTGCTGAGGCTGCATCGCGCTCAGAAGTTGCTGGCTGGCCGAACTGTTGCTTAGAAGGTGAGGCAAGGCAGCGGGACTTAACCCTAATCCTGATGCTAAGCTGGGACTTGTTGGAACTGTCACGAGGAGAAAGAAAACCACGATCCAATCGTATTTAATTTTCAGTCATCTCGTTTTATCCATCGAATTTTTCTATAATTACTTTCATATCATTTTTGGAGAATTTATTTTATACGGTGACCGGAAAAGACTATTTTTGACCTTTTAATATTAGAACTATTAGAACAGTTAAAATATAAAGGAATCAGAATTTTTCACAAAATGTGTCGTTATTTTGTTCACTGCATTTTTTTGCAATTATTTCTGTACTAAATTTACTGAAAAAAATTGTATAAATTTACAATGGTGCATTATTGGAGAATATCAATACGTAGCGTAGTTTGTTATGGAACACCAGAACATTTCTTTCATAAGATGTTCAAAGAAGTAAATCTAAATTCGAAAAATCAAAATCTACTAATTCAAACTGTTTTATCCTTATCAACTTTTAACACACCATGACTATAAAAGTTTCCAATTAAAAGGCAATCAGATCAATAGATAAACCGTATAATTGTATTTTGTACGAAAAGGAAATTTTGCAAACTGGCTTTACCTGTAAATTCACCGTTGCTGGTCGGCGTGTTAAGCATGTTCTGTGGCTGAGCGATGGATTGAAGATTCGCCAGAGTAGTAGACACGACCTGGCCGTTGCTGAGCGCCAAGTTCACCATCTGATTATTCGTGACGTGGCTGACAGGTATAGTGAGGATAGTTTGTGTAGCGATTCCTGCAAGAATAATAAATAGAGAAAGAAAGATTAATTCCGTGGGTTCCATCACGAGGTTAACAACGACACCACAACGAGTTAAGAGAACCTAGCTTGATAATTCTATCTGTGGCCTATCCTCGTATGAACGTGTCTCGAATCAATAGATACTTCATTTCCATTATGAACGTAGTCCACGCGTCGTTGATCCAGGAAGGGTAGTAAAGTTATCAGAGTCTCATAGAGGGATTATTAGGCAACCCATAGGGCAGGTAACCTCGCAGACCGGCGTAGTTGGCAAACTATTATCGTCATCTTAATAGTGGGTACAGGTACTGGCACTGGACTAGGCTGCGAGAAGGACGCCTAATCATACTTAGAATAGTTTCGGGATTACCTCCAGCTCCGCTAATCTGATTACTCTGTACACGCGCTTAATATGATTACTGATCATGAGTACGTACCCGTGTTGGTACCTATAGCTAAGCTAAGCAAATCCCGTATTCCGAACAGCCATAAAAGTTTCGCGTTCTGAGGTAAGGTCAACTGACAATCCGATTAACGTTTAGTTCCGTTCCGCGATATTCCACGATAATATTCCGAAGAACGTTCTTTTATTTCCGAGTGTCATCACTATGTATGCTGCTCAGTTGTTTGTCATTTTTGTTTCTTTTGCCTTTTACGTACGATAAAAATGGACTTTCGCGAATATAAGGAAAAATCTCATTTGAGTTTTGTATAAACTGTTGCGGTTATCAAGCTTTCTGGTAGACTAAGACGAGGTTAAAGGGAATATGGAACTTAGGTTTCAAAAAGAAGAGAGATATGGTGGTTGAAACAAAAGCCAGATTCAGGAGTAGTTTGTTACAAATGTACAATACGTCTACGATATTGTAAATAATCTAACGTACGTTAAGATTTTTAATGGACTATATGAATCAGATTAAAGCAAACGTAATTCATATCTTAAAAAAGAATTGATGGTTTGATGGAAACAATAAACTACTTCAACATGTGGTTTATTAAAATCATATATCGCATTATGATATACATATATTAAAATTCTCAGTCGGTTGCTCTATTGAGACAAAGATAAATTGAATATTCTGATAACAAGAAAATTTGTCGATTGAAATAAACAGTGTTTAAGGGTAGTTTATTGTAATCACAAAATACGACTACGATTTTTCATCATAGACAATATAATGTATATTAATATATGAAGATCCTTCGTAGACCGTTTGAATTTGATTAAGGGGAATGTATTTCATAGTTTGGAAAAGGAGAATATAACATGCGATGATTACAGCAAATCAGATTTAGGAATAGTTTGACATTCAAACATAGGTATTGTAACGTGAGTACGTTAAGCTTAGGTCGAATCACGATTTATAATCAGATCAAGACTTACACTCTTGACCCGAGTCTTTTTCAAGATTCTTCAATTTCTCAACGAAAATAGCCGACACATCTGACAACCCCTCGCGAGCTTATTCTTAAAAGAGTATTCTAAAGTATCCAATGTTATTTGCGTTGCCAATGATCTGTATCCTCATGACCTACTGCTAGGCGATTATAGAACGTTCGATCACTATTGCTTTCAATCGCGTTCCGATTATAAAATTATTCCTCCTAGATTCTCTTTTAGGATTCCGTCTAACATATTTTAAAGACAATTAACACAAAAGTTTAATGTATTGACTGAGTCACTAAACAATGTAATACATATTTAATCGTTCTCTATTTTCCTCGTCGCTATATATTGGTATTTATAAAGATCCTTTGATTCAAAACTGTATTAAACTGAAGAATATTATTATTAACATTGGTAGAATTAATTTCCAATGAATATTAAAATTAACAGGTGACTCGATAGAGCTGCTAATCCCTGATCCTCAGGTTGAAGCGCAATATTATAGTGTATGTTATAAACCCAAGATGCTTTTTTCTATCAAATCGTGAATTGCGAATCAATCGAGCGCAAGCCAGTTAACATCGATTGTACCGAAAAGCAGTGCAAACATTATTTGCCACCACGTAACTCGTCATCCTACCACGGACTGGTCCATATCCACGAACTTCAATCCACTTAGGCAGACTCGCAAAGTTTTCGTTGCCCCTCTTTACCCTCCCTTGTGCTAGTGTCTCATTTCCTTCCCTCTCGTACCAGCCCTTGCATCCACCTGTCCCTCTTCATTCCTCCTATGGTCTCAGTCCTCTTTCTCTCTCTCTCTCTCTCTCTCTCAATTGCCAGAATAGAAACTCAACTTGGTAGAAACGAAGTTAGCGCGAACCGCAATCGATATAATAGCGGCTGAATCCGCGGAGCTGTGATGTCCAGCCAGGAGAGAGAGAGAGTGGTATTAGGGTTAGGGTAGGAAGGAACGGACACGAGTAAGGCGAGGGGTGGTTATTCGTGGGTCTAGAAAGGGGTAGTGAGACGTTAATTATACATTGAAATTAGTTGCAGAGTTTGCCCTCTGCTCGCCAGGCCAGTCGAGGACCACTAAGTATGGACGACGGGGCGAGCCTTAGTCCGAGCCTTGGTCAGAGATAGTCGATATGATATTATATATTATATGTATATATACGTATACATATATATAATATATGTACACACATATATATAATATATATACATACATATATATACATCGGCACATCTTGATTGCACAACATTATGCGCCGGCACATCGTGCAGATTTCACGATGAGACCACTCGGACTGATTTATGCCCCGAAATTTGAAGGTACTTAGTGCGAGGGTTATTGTTGGAGATTTCTTGTTGGTTTACTGATAGTTACGGGATACAGGGCATCTCCTCTTTCCTCGCAGATCCTTTGTCAGACAGTCTCACTCTCTTGCTCTGCCTCCTGGGTGCCGTTTAATTAAATTTCACAGGTGAGGCTGCGATTAGCCGCCTCGAATGTTTTCAGGATCTCGACAGCTGGACTTGTTGAGAGGGTCTAATGCTTTACAAGTTTGGAAAAAGGAATACACTGTGACGGGTGAAGAATATTAGAATAATGTTATATTTGGTATACTGCGAGAAAATATTGTGTATTATGTAAGAAAAGTGTTTGAAATTAATACTGTGTGATTAGAATTCCTTAGAAGTCAGTCAAAAATTGTTGAGATACTTTCAATTCTATATACTTGTTATTAAGTTTTAATAGCCATCGATTAACGCATATAAAATGCGAAATATTTCGCAGATGGCTTTTGACAATTAAATATGATACGTAAAATTGGTCATTAACCATCAGTTGCTAACTTCTAATTTAGATCATTTGGATTTTCAATATCTAAGTGTTTGTAAAGAACATCTTAGAGGAAGGTCTTCAAAACAAAATTCTATAACTCCTTCCCCATCAATTTCTAATATTCTAATGTATATTCCAAATCCCGAAGTATTCTACACATTTATGATAAAAGTTTATCCAAAAAATATTCCAAATTTCAAAATATTTGACAATAAAGTGAAATATACTTCTAGTCAAATACTGAATCTTCTTATTATTCCAAGCTAGTACTATTCATTCTAGGCATCTATTTCCTTTATAATAAATTCCCTATGAATCGTAATCGTAAAATGGTTTGACGAACAATAGATTTGCGTGACACGTTGAACGTGGACGAGGTTTACTTCGAATTTCAGGAATGAGGCCCTAATGGGTGTCGTTGAATGCTCGTTTCGAGAACTGAAAGGGTGCAAACACATAAGAAACGGAAGGCTTACCTTGCGACGTAGGGATAAGAAGCTGAGCCCCTTGAATGCCTTGAACCAATTGACCGGACGTTAGGATGAATTGAGGCATCGCGACCGGTTGCGGCTGAGATAATAGCTGAGGTAATGTCGCCATTGGCGTCGAACTCGGTGGCAGAAGATGAGGGGCAGCTGTCGTGTTCGAGGCTGTTGGTACTGTGCCACCTGAACATGAAAATTCATTGGGTGAAAGGAAAATCTGACGATTTAATTAGTTAGCCCGCCTCTTATAATATATTGTTAAGAATACTAAATTGTTTCACTACTGGATGGTGTGTTTTGAGAAATTAAAATCCATTTTCAGGTTTGTATCTCTTCAAGTACAACAAAACATAAATATTTAAAAAACTACCTACATTTTAATAATGTAAATAATATAAATATAGTCGAGGAGAATAGCATGGTTAAATAAATATAAACTTCACGACAAAAATTCTACAATTGAACAGTTGAGATGGTAAATGATATAAGTATTAGAAAAATAAAGAACGATCTCTTTAGTGAGAGGGAATGTTACTTCTATGAAGAGTATGGCGAGAAAACTTACAATGTGCTAAAACAATTTGTGAGGAAGTCATTTGAATAATTGAAGCAATTGTAAAAGAGTGTCAAGTTTTTCTGTATGTCAGTTTGTCAAACCATGCAATGTCTGATTGTATTCCTACCGGAGGAGCTGACAGTGAGATTCAGGGGCGTGTTGATGAGCTGATTGTTAGTCAATCCCGCTGTCATTCCCTGGAGACCCGCAGCTAGCGACGCGACTTGCGGTAGGTTTTGTAGATTCGCTAGATTCTGAAGATTCTGTAGGGTCACCATACCTGCCACTGATAGGACAATAAAAACATTATGAATATAGTAAATTCATTCTGTTTAATTGAAAATGTCTCGTATAATATAAATATAATATACTTATAAAAGTTGTTTACAAATGTTTGAGTATTTTCATAAATATATATATGCGGAATATTTCCAAAATCGTGGTACAATGGGGAAGGAGGGGATTGCTCATATAAAGATAAGTCAAACATATAGAATAAAATGTTTCTATATGACGCTACGTTTTCGAGAATCTGGAGTTTGAATATTCGTTGAGTACGCATGCACTCAACTAACCGCAGTCTGTTTAGTTTACCCAATCTGGCTATCTATCGTTACTTCTATTTATAAACCATATCAGTCAAAATCTGGTATAACTGTAAATAAAGCAGTTAGTTTCGATGAAGAACTTATTTTGTGTTCTGTGTAAAATAAAAATAAGAAATCTGATATCCATTATTTAGATATACTTGATAATTTCAGCGTTAAGTATGATAGAAAGACACGATTATTTTGTTCAATTAATAAATCAGATCCTGACTTACTCGTCCCATTAAGATGAGCTTGCGCCACGGCCGCACGTTTCGCCTGATGCAGATTTTCAGGCGATGGACTATTCTTCCGCGAGTTCTTCATCTCATCTATCATCATCTGATGCTCATGGAGCGAGCCGGTCGCGGCCGCCACCGGTTCAGGGCTGCCAACGCTACTCCTGTCGCTGTCCTGTAACAAACGTGCGTTCAAATGGTAAGTTACGAAGATTTACATAATTACAGCTTATGTTAATCATACTCTATTAAACTCTACGCTTCGATGGTTGGGAGCGGACATAGAAATAAAATGAAAGAAATGGGACGCTGTATCATAAAATGAGGCTTTGTTTCCAATTCTTTTCCTTTTTTTTTTTTTTTTTTTTTTTTTTGTCAAATTTATCGAAAGCCAGAAAAAAGTAGCCGCCGGGAAAAAATATTAATTACGATTGAAGAGGTACCGGTGGAAACACAGCCGAAAAGTCCAACTGCGGAGCAGCGCGCTCTGTCAGCGGCGAAAATAGCGATACTTTATTTCGTTTATTACGCCGCGTTTGAAACCCCTTCGCATTTGTACCGTATTGATAACAATTATAAAATATTCGACCACCGCCGGTGGAAACAAAGTGCTTTCGACTATATGTGTCATCGCAAATTTTCCTGCGCGCCTTTCAAGCTTCCCAGGTAATTTTTTGTTGTCAATGTTGCCAAAATATTAATGGCCCTCGTTAAGGGAATTGATATTGTTAATATCGTACTCTGACTTCTTCATGCGTCCTCTTAATCGAATCGTAAAACACTCTTTTACATATTTTCAAATCTTCATTTCAAACTATAAATTAATATACCCTGGTGATTGAAATGAAGAGATCTTCGAAGGAACACTGTAGACATTTAGCGCTAAAATTATCGAACCTTGTACAAAACAGTACTCGTACGAAAATATACGTAATGCAAGTGAAAAGACACCTTCTTTGTCAAACGATCGTAGTTCAATGACAAAAATTCGTATGCTCTGTCCTGATGATACTGTGAGACAGGGTAAACTGTTAACGTTAGAATTAACAAGATACGAATGGATCGACAGAAATGATTTGAATCACAATCATCAATGTAATAACGAAATATAAAAATATTGTTGATTAAACTGTAAAATACGTATCAAAGAAACTAACATGAGAGGTATATGATAAATTACATAGTGAGAGGAAAAAATAAGCTTTCATCTATTTACTTTATCAACGTCATTCAAATAAAAAAAAAAAAAAAAAAAAAAAAAAACAGTGCGTCGTAATAAATATATAAAATTGTTATCAAAACCATGATTTCGTCATATTAATTATTCTGCAAGTCTTAATGTTAAAGAGTTAGAAGTAGAATGAGAAGTATTTCAATGGCATTCAATTCAATAGCTCGCTAGCTGCTTTACGATTATAATTTCTAATGGTACGTAGTAAGGAGATTGAACTTAAACCAGCAGCACAATTATCGTGCCGATAAAACTTGGAGAGGGGTTGAAGTAGCAACGTTATTTGAAGAGAGTTTGCTTGATACTGTGTCTGATTATTTCACGAAGGTCAGGTAAGCCCCGACAAACTTTCAACTTTCTACCTGTTTAAGGACAACGTGGACGCGATCGCCGGACCCAACCTACCCCAAGGGGATTCGATAAACGTCCCAACTTTCGATGACGCTCGCCGAGTATCCAGGAATACGTCCAACTTTTTAAATTATCGATCCCCCCGCATTCTGCTGATATAATTAATTCCTGTTGCGTAAGCAGCTTGACATACTAGGAGCAACTTTCGAATGCAAGAATATGATGCATACTTTTATTTTTTCCTTTCACATCAATTTTTTATCGTTTACCGTCAATATAGAAAAAGTAAATGCACCTAATTTTAATTATTGAAATTGAAGTTTTCGATTGAACAGTGATTGACATTTTTGTGTTTAATTAGTTTTAGAGAAAAATATTGTGTATTGGCAAAATGCAATTGCGGAATAACACAGTGCAAAAACAAATCCCATGTTTCTCTATTGCTAAAGTATTTCATGAATTTATAGAAAATATAAAGAGGATATTTTCAAAACATTAAGGTTTTTTGTTTGTTGAGGTATGAGTGAGATTCGGGCATAAAAATTAGAAGATCACAGTAGGGTTAAAAAGATACACATGATATAATTTAGACCTAGAAAAATAACTAATTCATATATTTAGGAAATTTCAAAGGCTTTTTCATTGGAGACTCGAGTAAAATGACCTTGTATTGTAATTACATTTAAACATGATATATATTATAAATTGTATACAATATATATTTATAATAAATAAAAAAAAAGATTTAGAAATTTTCTTACTGATCAATTAAATTTCCAGCCCCAAAGAAAATTATTGCCAAACATTAATCCGACATTGTAATCTATTGCATACATGACCGTCGTATGGTGACGTGGCTTTCCAGCCATTAAAAAACTAAAAGCTAAAAAATCGAGGACAGGCAAGTCGTTCATTTTACCTTTTCATCATCCCTTTGCACCGTGTCTGATTTTTTTTTCTCTCCTTGCTAGCCGAAATCAATCGAACGGGTACGCAAAGGTTTTAGCACGGGCTCGCAATCATTCTCGCCAAAATGCTCAATTATACGCGCGTGGTTCGTTAACGTACCACGCTTTTTATTGCGGCGGCACGTTTAACGCTGAAAATTGATTAATAATCATTCACGGTCCAACTGGCCGACGTTAAAATGCTTCGCTACGAAATAATGGTGGTAGACATACACGCCGTTCGATAGGGTATAAGGGGGTTGGAGGCAGGGCTGGCGGTGAAAAAAAAAGGGAACAATGAAACCCGTACGCGGGCGACGAATCATCGACGAAGAGAAAAATCAGCGAGACGAAGTCGACCGTTCGTCCGATATACACTTTGTGTCCCATGTGTTGAACGTGCGAAACGTGACAAAGGTTTGCCGATTTCTCGAATCGAACTCGCGAGTTTATAATATTTCCCGCGATGTATCCAGCAACGATTCTTTGTGAGCGCGACGATTCTTTCGCGAAATGAAGCTCGTTAACGAAATTCTCCCGCGATAATACGATTTTCGCGCACGTGTCCAACAGAAAGAGAAAGTATGTGAGTGAGTGAGCGAATGAGTGGGTGAATGAGTGAGTGAGAGAGAGAGAAAGGGAGAGAGAGAGAGAGAGAGAGAGAGAATGTAGGAAACAGAAAACGACCAACAACGTAGAAAAATTGCACATTGCAACACACACTCCCGTTTTCTCATTCTCTGTGTGAGTACACGTGTACGTGTATTACAAATCGACGAGATATTATATAAACATAAATAATTCGCGTTGCGAAATTTTTCTATTGTGCACCTGACGATATTCCAAATTAACAAGCCGACGAGACACGATATAGGCACTACCACCACTGGGGGTTGGTTCAATCAGCGCCGTACAACGATATATTGGCAATCAAGCCGGTGAATATTTTTTATACCGCTGCCCCTGTACGATTACAAAGCTGCACAAAGGCTCGGTACGGATTGTCAATTTTCTTAAAATACCACCGGCGAATGTACAATCTCGCGAATACCCACGTTTCAATGCGCGAAGGGTGAAGATTGGAATTTGTTGCAATTATTCCCTACCGGATTTTGCATTACCTGTGCATTCGCCTCTGTTTTCATCCTAACATATTACCAATACGATATATTACAGGCGACACTTTGCACTAACGACTGGTAACTTTATCTTCGTGTTCTTTATTCGTGTCTTTGACACATTCCGCGTTCAGGATACACTTCTCCTTATTTTACTTTGTGAGACAACTACATTACAACTATTCATTACGGGAAAAAGTGTGGAGTTTTGGGAAACTCTATCTACAGAAATTTAATCCATTTGTTTATTCCATCACTAAGTATATCTATTTATTCTGTTAATTCCGGCGGGCTATCGCTATTATTACGTCATGTTCCTTTTTTTTTTCTTTTTTTTTATTATTGCATTAAGACTCTCCTAATGATTAACCAGGACAAGATATAAATTTTGTCAACTCTGAACAGAAAAATATGAAAATCACTCGTGGTTGAGGATTCAACGTCCAACTTAGCTCCAAAGAATATCAATTTCGATAGAACCTTCAAATCTATCACTCAGCAATATTTGCCTATTCTCTCTCGAGAAATATGAATCGAACGAGGGTTGAACGGGGTAAAGGGAGCAAAAAGGTAAAGAAAAGAGAGAAACTGGCGTGTATTAATCATTCGTCCCCGTATCCCCGGCTCGTTCGTGCCGTGCGATATATAATTCATGCATATTTACGGGATGCCGGAGGAATAATTAACGAACGGCAGCGCATTAAGGCGCGTCCTGTGTATATATATGTACATCGCACGTATAGTCGGCTTCTTAGAAAGACAATCTAAATTATAATAAATCGATGGAGTACGCACGAGCCCCGATGCTTTCCACCCTCGTTTCTTCTCTCTTTCATCGTGTGTCGATGGTTGGTGGTTGTACAAAGTAATGTTACCCGGCGCGCGGCCTCTTTGCATAATGGCATGGAAATATGCCGGAACGTGTATCGCCATAGTTGGATACAGATTAAGCGTGTTAGAGCTTCGACACCCGGCTAATTCGCGAAAAAGGACTCTCTCCCCGGGGTGACACGATCCATGAATAAATTCGACCGAAGCTTCTCTCTTGGACTCACGGTCAACCAGATAAACATGACTAGATATCAGACAGACGACGTTTACGGCGATTTTCAACCAGTGATAAAATTATTTTGCGAGGGAATTTTAAGTCAGAGGATTTCAATACACGGATCATTTTAGAGGTTTAAAATTCGTTTGTCTTCAGTTCGTGTGGCCAGTTACCTGAATGATGATACAGTCTTTTAGACGATCAAAGTTTTAAACATGAAATCGGGGAATGAAGATTCTCACTGGTACAAGTGACAGGATTAGGCGAAAAAAAGAAATATATAACGATCCGGAATCCCGCGAATGGTGGAAGTTATCAAACGATTCGAATGCTCTCGCTGCCATTTTTCTATATAAAAGGGGTGAATATCCCTTTTCCGTGGTGCTGTAATTTCGAATTTTCGTCAAAGTCGTACAATGGAGAGCGGCGCTCGCGGCCGCATCGCCATTGGTATCGGGGCATTTCATTGCATAAAAAATAGATAAAGCCCGGTCGATAGGTAACGAACGAAAATAGGAGGCGCAGGAGCAACGGCGGTAGTTCAATTTTTTTTGTACGCAAATTCGTAAACGGCTATGGCCACCCCCATATTAAATGGACGAGGCGAGGGGGATTAGTTGAATGTACAGGCCCGGCCATTTTGCTTGTAAAAGTGCACTCCGATATATAGTAAGCCGTAGAAACGTATGTTTACGGGGTTTAGACATTTCGCATAAATTAATCAGCCGATCGACCCCCCTTGCTCGACAGAAGCACACAAACGTTGCTGCTTTTCTTCATGCATCCAAGTCTTTATAATTTCTTCAACGGTTTTACTATGAGAAATATAAATCCCTCCTGCATGCTTTGATCAATATGTTATTATATTTAATTTTTTCCTAAATGTTGGGGATAAATATCGATCGTATTGTGGAGATATAAGTATTTCTTATAGCGAAAGAGTGATCTTCTACGTACATACCTTTTTAAATCACGCGTGATCTTGTTTGGGTAATAAGCATGCTGATTATAGGGGATGCGGATCGAGAGTATGCACAGGTACTTGAAGTAAGAAGAAAATTCATGTAAACATAGGTACGCGGTCGCTTTGCATTTAAATGTAAATTTATACAACGAAAGGAAAAATTTTAGTATGCATGAAATGAATTTTAACCAATGTATCTACGACACTGCGGTTTGTTCAAACCTTAACTGATAAGTTAGATTATCTCAACCCCGTGTTAAACACGCTTCTTAATTATTCACGACCTATTGAGAAATTTCTGTAATTTCTCTAATACGTACACTAGAAACCAGATTTATTTCTGAATACACTTAAAAATCCTGCACTAGCATTTATTTTTAATAAGACTGAATTTTTTATGCATATTATAAACTTTAAATTATGCATACCTTTTTCAATAAAACTGATAGCCAAATTAAATGGTATTCCTATTAATAATTGTTTAATTTTATCGAGTCTTGAAACAAATGTACTGAATAATTATAGTAAAAGTTTTAAGCGGAGGTGTAAGTTTAAGGAGATACAAGAATATTTATATTTCAATCTTGCTCATTATTTTAGTAAGTAAAGATTTGCAATATCGTAAGATGATTAACATGAAATTGAAACGGAAGGTCATGCATACCAACAATAATTCTCTTCTATTTTCTTCAAACTTGAAGTATTTTTCAGCGTTAGGAAAATAAAATGTTGGTTAAATGTGATCGGAAGAATGCATTTAAAATGTTGTCATGTTTTTCTTCGCGAAGAATAGATATATTTTACTCTGCCAATTATTTAACAAATATTTTAACCGCGCCGCCGGGAATTAATGTAACACGCACTTGACTGTTTGGAACAACAAACAAATCATTTGGAAAAATTCTTGAAGCGACAGCCGACTTCTCGTGTGCATAATTCATAACTACTTCTCACTGACTTCGTTACTGTTTCTAATTGTTGTCCATTCATTCCCGTATATTGGTAGCCGTTTCCCAATTCCGTTAACAAGTTTGTCCTCTCCGTTCTAATTACCTCTGAGTAAACTCCTCGAATTTCGAGTGTCCTAAATATATAAATATTACCAGGACAAAAAAGTTCTCCGCATTCCGAAAATGGATTTACCAAATATCCACAATTGCATCAACTTCAATTATTATTATAGACCTGGCCATTCCCTTCCCGCCGGGGTTTGTGTATCTACCATTATCAGATTTCGTTAAAGAGAAATGTAAAATTAAAATACGAAGAGGATTTCCAAGGTAATATAAAATAATTATTAATTTTTAAGAGTAGTAGCGGTATAAAGAGAATAAAATTGGATATTAATTTGTATCGGGTGCGTGTTATGCTTGCATGAAAACTTGCTTCAGAAAATTGATCAACTTTTTACGAAGTTTTGGATATTGTAATGTTATATATTACGGAAATTTGGTTCAGAGAAATTTATTTCGCACAAGTTTCCAAGTTTTTACAAAGTTCCGAAACTTCGGTGGTGAGTAAGTTAACAACAAAAATTTGCTTCGGAAAGCTAGCCAACTTTTTTACAATGTAGTAAAACTTCACTGATAGGATATTCAGAAAACCTTCAAATACTTTGGAAAACCTTCCAATTTTACTACAAACTTCATTGATAAGTTGACCACAAAAATTTGCTTCAAAGAATTCAAATTTTCCACAAAGTTCCAGATTTCAAAGTTTTCACAAAGGACCAAAAATCCTACAAATTGTAAAACCTCACAGGCTGATTTTCCACAAAAATTTTCGACAGGAAACTCTAATTTCCGGGAGATTTAAAAACGTCAGTAGCAAGCTTGGAACAATGCTAAAACACACGAGGGTTACAAATACAAATTTCTGGAGAGCAACGCGTCCCCCATGCAGCTAGGGTAGGAGCATGAAAGTTGGAGGCCCCGCCGGTAAAATAAACTGAAATTTTCGAGTTATTGCAACTCCAATAAATCGAACCTAGGGGGCAGAGGAAACATTCTCGTCGGCATGGCCGAGGATCCACGGCGAGACATAAATTCTCGGGACGGTTCGACAAAAAAGTCCCATTCCCCGATACAAAGAAACTAATCCGCGACCTTTCACACCTTCGAAACGGCTGGAAAGCAGCCCGATTTACACGAGCCACCCTCGCCTCTCCCTCTCTCATTCCTGTGACGCGCGCACCGGCGTCCAGAGCAATCGGAACAGCGACCATCAGCGACAATGCCCGACCGAACGAAATAATAACGCTTTAAATTTCGCGGGAAGGATCGTTCGTTGGTCGGTTCGAGCAGTAAAAAATCGTTAGCCGGCCCTCACGGGCCATCTCGCTAATGCGAAAAACCGTGCTGCAGCGTTCTCCGCTCGACAGACAGAGAGAGAGAGAAGTATAGAGACGGGAAGAGAGGGACCACCACCCAGATCGGATCAGAGGGTGGACGGGGGTGTACGTGGACACGCGTGTGTCTATCCATACATGCATATATGTATCGAACAGTCACACATATATACAGAGTAACGTGGTGCAAAAAAAAAATGCGAGCAGAAAAAGGGCGGCGTTGCGAGCTGGTTCAGTGGTGGGGTGGAAAAAAGAGGGTGGCACAGGATTGGGATACACGGTCGTTGGAAATGCAACAATAAACATTACTTATCGGCACGGGAGCCTTTAACAATGCGGATACGACGAGAGAAGCGGCTCGCGGCCGCGCAAAAGCGCAAGTTTTTTGCAATAAAGTCATTTCGAGGCATTTGAGTTATGGGTAATTCGTGTGGAACGCGCGAGCGACCGGTAACGCATACACAGAGACATAGGGGGATGTGATAGAGAAAGAGTACGAGAGAAAGATCGTATGGAAAGGGTGGGAGCGTGTGCGTGGGAGAGAAAGAGAACGGGAGATCAGGTCCCAGCGCCATTGATTAGTATTAATGACTTAGCTGCACTCATTTCGCCCGAATAAAAGTAATTGGATTTGGCTTCGACCCCGCGGACCGCGCCAGCGGTGCCTGGCAGCGTCGGTGGCGTCGGCGTCCGCGGTGGCGGCGGCGGCGGCGGTTCGTGGCGTCGGCGCAACGAAAACGGCGGCACGGCGTGTAAAAATACATTAATATCTGTTTGCGCTTAATAAACGATAGCCGCGCTGACTTCAGACTAATGGCCGTATTCCGGAATCGGTAATACGCGTTTTTATGTTTCTTTCTCTATACAACGGCCCTCGCGGCACAGGCTTTCCCACGTACGCTTATATTCTCGCCAATCTTTCGTTACGATCGATTCTCCCTTTTGTCTACCTCTTTTTCTCGTTTCGCGGCTCTTTTTCTTCGTCGTTTGTTGCGATGTTTTTTTTTGCTCTAAAAGGCTTTCGCGAGCTAGCCCTGCTCGTTACATGCGGGGATTACTGCTTTCCGCTCGGATATCGTGCACGAGCCTCCAGTTTGCTCGACTTGGGGTTACTGAAAGGATTCTTGTTGTTTAACGTTGTGACGAGTGCCGGAGGTAGGAATAATTAAGAATGGTTGTTGCAGGATTGTGATAGCTTTAAGTGAGGTATTAGAATAACATGTATATTAGCAAAGCAGAATCTTGATCTTGGTTTCAGATAACTCTGAAGAAATCGAAACGATGATCAGTGTGGGATTGTAACAATTATAAAATAAGTGTAGAAAATTAAAATATTAATTTTAAAGAAATCTAGATGGATTCTTTTATGGATTCATTAAAATATACAAGAGAAAAGACAAAAATTATTTCGTAAGCTACTACATAAGCAACATAGCTTACAAAAACAAATTTCGTAACCTATCTATCCATCCCCATCCCTCTGAACGTACAGAAATTCAATGGCGAAGATACAACGAATACGGAACAGAAGAATAAGCAAATAAACCGCGCGCCTCATTAGAAACCTTACCACTAAGGGGCAAAAAGAAAGGAAGAGTGGTGGAAGAACAAAAAAAAAAAAAAAAAGAAGAAGAAACGAGAAGAAAAGCCCATTAACAAAGTCCGTATCACGACGTAACAGACCCACCAAGACACTTTTAACTCACCGCGTACCACGTCACAAGTACTCCATTGATCGGGATTAAGGATTATCCGTGGCCATCCAGAGCGAAGCGGTGCGAGGAAACGATGAATTTCCTCGACGACCGGGGTATCCTAACGGGGACGTGCTCCACGGGGGTTGCAATTATCACGTGGTCATTGCGAATCGTTGTTATCGGGCAGTTGGGATGAGGAGGACAGAGAGAAAGAGGGAGAAGAGGGAACACGTGTGAGAAGGACGGGGATGAAAAGGGGCTAACCAGAGACGGAGAGAGCTGGAGGAAGATGGACAAACGAGAGAAAGAAAGAGGGAGAATCGACCGAACCCTCGGCACAAGGCTGCTTTGTCTGTAAGTGTAATTAGTCCAGGGTGGGGTTTCTCGTAAGAGAAAGTGAGATCGACAGAGACAGAGGAGGCTACGGGAAGGAGGGAAGAGAGGGGTAGAAGGAGGGAAAGGGTGGTTCATCCTGGTTTCTCTCCCTCGCCGCGCCACCATGCCCCACCACCGCCTTATTTATATGCAAATGAGCTTCATTTCGCGATATTAATGTTCCAGCCGAGTCGGCCTGGCCCGGCGCGAAAGGGTGCACAGGATACGCGGAAAAGGGTTCGCCCTCCTCCGTATATGTTTACGAGCGTTGTGTTCACCAGCGCAACGCGCGATTTGCTCCGCTGAAAATTACGATGTCGATGGTCTAGATCGAGGGGTGAAATCATTGTGTCACTACTTTCGATTAGAAGGGGCAAGAAATTTTCTATAGATTTTTTGAGAGGAGTACTTTCATTTTAAGGAATTCGCTATATTACAGGCATTACAGATATGGAATTCTGTTAACGTTGTACACATTGAGAAAGTATACAGTTAAGACGTAAACATAAGTTTGGTAATTTCTACTGATTAGTTGCAATGAATTTGTTTGAATATCTTGTCATTTACTTTTGAAATAAATAAATTATAGTTTGAAATTGTTAAATACAACTTTCTAAATCTTCTTTTTCATGCAAAATTGTAATTACGGATTCTTTTCATTTATGAAAAGAATAATGTCTCCAAAATATCTCGGAAGATAGTAGAGAACTTCATGCATAACTTAAGAGAGACGTGAATTGTATTAGGATAACATTCACTTCAAACAAGTACAGATTTCCTGTTGAACAGTCTCGATTCTTCTATGTCAGAAAATTACCAGAAAATATACGTAACAAGTAACTACTATCTCTTAGAAGCCAAAACAAATATGATTAAGGAATACAGAGTATATTGCTATAATATCACACAGTTAGATAAAAAGAAAGAATAGAAAAAGCATTGGAGAGAACAATAGTACAAGTATCGGAATATTGAAAAAAGATACAGATAGTAACGAAATTTATTCGAAGATAGTGGAACATTATCAACGCGAAACGTCCCGAAAACTGGATACCACGGGACCACCGAGAATCCGTAATTTTCACTCGAGAATTCCCCCTAATCTGCACCGCTATCTGGCCAGAATTGTCGCTTATCAGCAACGTCCGATCCGGTTATGGTAATCGCGTAACCCCGAGAAAACGAACACTCTGCTGCGAAAACCCAAAGTTCCACCCCCTTTATACCCTGTATCAACTACAAATCAAAAAGGAAAAAAAAGAGGAAAAGAAAAGAAAAATAAGACGAAGGTTAAGAGGGGCAGTCTTCTCTCTTTTGGTGGAGGTACAACCAGGTATCGGGATAATGACCGATTTATCGCAACGAGCAGAGCATGGCAGCGGGTAGACAGACCCCCATCAAGGCCTCCACCGGGTTAAATTAACAACAGACAAGCCACTTGAAACATTACCGAGGCTTCCTAGGCGAAGCAAGTCGAGGGTGGGTTACTGCTGCTACCTTACTCAACATAAATTAGGGCCGATAGAAAGGGTAGATTGCAGAATGTTGAGTGTATAACGACCGACGGTGGCTTGTGTCTCGAGCATCCGCGGCTCGCGTCTTACTCTTGTAACACACGCGAACCCCGAAAAATCTACCCTTACCACACGCCACTGCATTTTAATACAGCCCATTCGGTGCATCAGGCTTAGGCAACTGTGTCACCCTCGTCACGTTTCAATGTGTCAATCTACCGTGTACCTCCAACTTGGAAATTTCAAATTCCAGCCTGCACTTTTTGACTGGTTTTCTACCACCTCTTTCAACGCTTTAATTACTTTTTATCCCCGACCTTCCGGGGTAACCTTTTAATGAATTTTATTAAATTCTCGATCATTTTATCTTTTGCACTCTTTTAATATTTTTGATTTCAGTACTCTTTTCTTATTGTTTTTAGATTTCTAAAATGGCTATAAAAAATATCCTTTTATTTATTACCCTACGTATTCACGTACTAATTAATTTGATCATTGTATATTTTATTATGTTTTTGTAATAGATTAGTACATTTTTTCTTGGTGAATTGGTAGGGTGAATGTATATACCATTGAAGTACTAATAATATGCAATGTAAAGTTTTATGAATGGCGTAAAATATTTTAAAAGGACATGCAGTGCGTGCATAACATTATACATATAAGGGTACATATATTTACGAAAAGAAGGTATACTAAAAGATGCTAAATGCGATATTCGATTTTACGATGTCGCGAAGTAAAGATAAAAGTTCCAAAATCTTTCTTCGTCTTAATGTATGAAAACTATATAAGAAGACAATAATAAATAATTTTTGTCAATTTCCTGATTTTGATGTAATTTTTGATATGACAGTTGAAAAGGGAATCGTGATCAATTAGGACAAAATAGATGATAAGTTCACAAAGTATTTTAAAAAATGTATTAAAAAGTATGTTATAACTAATCTCATGACGATCGATATTCTTAAAACGTTCTAAGTAAACGGTTCTGAGTTTGATCATATAGAGATAGCGTAGTGAATTTAGAAATTGGTTTCTTTTATTCTTTTATTCGCTCGAAAAATGACACATCTATTATTTAAACTGTAAAAGAAAAGAAATTGCCATATGATTGCCAACTTTTTATTCCAAACCAATTTCCGGAAAAATTCTGTCTACACGTGTCACTCCTCCAGTAGATGCAGACAATCATTTAAATACAATTTTAGCATTTAAATTTATGTTCTCTAATAATAAAATAGATCACCAGAATTTTATGATTATCAAACTCATAGTTCGAGGTTGCTCGCGACGATATATTTTGCAATTTCGCAAAATCGAACGCCACATTCGTAAACAGACATTCTCTCTCCTTTCTCTGCGGCAATTACAACCTTACTTTAATTACAATTCGTAAAATTCAGCGAGGACAATACCGTTCCCTGGGAGGCAGTATGGAAATCGCGAAGCGAACTTTATGTCAACCTTAGGCACGAGTAATACGATTCTATTAAAATGATTATAAAACCGGCGTCATTAACGCGGGAATTTATGAATATTTTAAACCGAGGCAAGACGATAAGACGATCGCTTCTTTTCTTCTTTTTCCTTTTTTTCCAAGTTCATCCTCCTCCACCGTTCTGTGTATTAAACTTTAATTTCCAGTTATCGCGCATGAAAATCGTCACGGTGAATGATGTTACTAGGTGGTAATATATAGGGTGTTGAAAAATTGTGCCACATTTATAGTATGATTCTAAACATCAAGCGATAAAGAAAATTTATGTACAAAAGTATTGTTTGAAAATTACTTTTAAAATCGTAAATAATTCAATTTTCACATATTTGCGATCCTTCGTTTCGTGAACTGTTTGAATACTTCCATGTCATTATACACACATTGTACAGTGGGTGACGAAAGAATCAGAACATTTCTAATAGCTTTTTATATTATACAAACCATTTTGAAATTTCATTATATCGAGACAGGACTATCATAACTCTAATGGAACGGATCTCAAAATATATAGAGAAGTTACATACAATATTTATTGGATGTATACATTTTGCAAGGTTCGTCAAAGTATTTGAACAATCAATTATTCACTGCATTAATAAGCCACAAATTTAGCGAAACCAACTGGCACTAATTGTATGTTTATGCTGTATGTTATTTATTCATCCAGTGTATATTTGCAATAAATGTCTTGTACCCTCTATGTACATTTCTAGATTGGTTACAAATTTTACGAATATAATCATGTGCCTTATTACAATACTAAAGAAATTTCAAAACTTTTCTCGTAATGCACGTAATATATTCATAAAAGGATTCTGTGCCAAGCGTTCGGGTACTTTTTGTATAGGAAACGATACGTAGAACGAAAGAAAGAGAAAGACGAGAAGTAGAGGGGCATCGTTACCGGTAACGACTCCTCCGTAGGTAATGTTTCCCCGAGTCCCTTCGAAAAGCTTAATTACGGCGAGTCAGCGAAATAATTCGAAATAGGAGTAAACGTTTGTGCCCGGTGGTATTTGCATTTAATGGATATTAAAATGAATGACCATCGCTCATTACGAATGCCGCGGGGTGTTCGTGGTGAAATCGTGGGGTAATGAAGTCGCCGGGGCGAATCTTACTTGTAAATGGATCCTTCATTATATCCAGATATCGTTTCCGAGGAAATGCGTTCTAACGACTATTCGGACACGCCGCGTTCGAGAAATTGTAAGAAATCCCCGAGACCTCGCGATAATGCACCGGACTGTATCTTTCCTTCTCTTGGCTCCGTGTAATTACGTCCTGCATAAATTCCGACGAAACGCTGTTTGCTCGTCTGATTGGGCAGAATCAAAACGAAGTTTCGGCAGAACTTGCTGCTCCTAGCCAGAGGAAACTTTTAAATAACGCGGTTTTCACGGTTTACAGCAAAGTGGATGCGATTATTTTAAATGATTCAGGAGACGAAACGGGTATGAAGAATTATTCAATCATGTAACGTTACGTTGTCAAATTAAACAGGAAAATCACTATCGTAGTCTGTACGCGATATTGTTTAAAATTTTGTTACTTTTTTAAATTCATAAATATAATTGAAGGCTATACGATCCCATTTTTAAGTGGATTTGATGTTTTAATCTATTCAGTTTTTGACATTAGTGGCTGCAGAAAGTATTTGCACATTACTGTCTAAAAAAGTATTTTCTTATCAAGTTTTACATTTCACGTTCATACCATGAAATTTTTGTAGCTATACTACTAAATGATATGAATAAATGCTATAATAAATACAATACTATGCAAATAGTATCTGTAGCCACGGTATACGATATACTTCTTTGTATAGAAACTGCATTTGATCAATAATTAACAATCAAAGATACTGTTTACGACAAACGAAACCTTAATCAGCCAACAAGATGACAAATTCTACCACTTTAAGATTAATCTCACTCACTCTAATCATATAATCCTGTCAAATATCGCATACCAATTATCCCTAAAACGACGTGCAACAACTATTGATAGCGTCCGGTATATATACCATCTAGCTAAGAACGAGCCAACTATCCGGTACACGCGAGCGCCCTGTAATCAGCTCATCGGCAACGTTCAGAATATTCTTCGCAACAGACATCTTAATGCTCGCCAGTCGTAAACAGCGCGGACGTGACGTAAATCTATTCGCAGCGTGGTTGTTTGGCTCTCGGTCTTTGCCGGTTAAGAGGGGGCGGTTGGTTGAAGGCGAGTACAGCACGGTGTGAGCGAGGATGAAAGAGGAGCATGAGCTCGAGAAACACATTGGAGAACAAGAGAGAGAGTAAGATAGAAAAGCTGGCTGAGAAGGTGGTCGTGATGAGTGTGGTAGTGGTAGCTACGTTGGTAGGGGTGGTTGGGCGAGAGAATCGGAGGTGGGTCGACCGATGTATGAATATACATGACCTTACCATCAGCCCTTACACCGCAACGGGGCTCTGCTTACATTATTGTATATCTAATTCCGTGGATGGTTCTCAAAATTCGGTGTTTGTCGCGGCCAGGCCAGCGTCGCGACGCTTAACGTTGAAACGGCCACGTGGCTCGTTGAGAATCACTGCTGGCTCACGACATTATGCAGGCAGTCTACATATTATACATTCGGACTGGGATTCAATTAAGTTTGGTTAGACCACCCTCTACCCCCACACCGTCGCCCTTCCGCACCCCATGGTCCACCCAACCACCCACGACCTCCTCTTTCAACTTCGTGTTTCCCTCTTCTGCTTCCTTTCTCTCTCTTCTCCACCCTCTCTTTCTCATTCACCTATCTTCTTCACCCACCCTCTTTGTCCAACCCATCCCTTTTTCGTCGACGACGACGCGCCACCGTAGAGGTGTTCTAAATCGTGTCTCGCTGAGACGATTCGTTCCGCGGTTTTCGTAACCGTTCCGGCCTCGTCTCGTTTGAATTATTGTGGTCTGCCGCCGCTCGATAGGCCTACCAGGTTTCAAGGGGAAATCGTGGCCTCGGCGGACCTCGTTTCGCCAACCGAGATACCGAATGTGGCAGCCGCGATTTGATCGGTCCGCTGAATTTTTGAAATCCACCCTCGGGATGTGGCGATTGAAACCGGTGAACCGCGGGGAATTAAAGTCGTATCGATCTTTATGGGATCGGTGATGTAATCGTTCTCGGTTTCCGCTATAATTGTACACTGGGTAGATTGGCTAAAAGTTTATAATAAGTTACTCGAATATAAGAACGTAAAATTTCGTGGATAATAAAAGTAGAAGTGCGAGTAACTTTTATAAGTGAAAGTAGAATCGTCGGAGTAATACTTCTCAGCATATGTTGAAATATAGTTCGCACAGTCAGTTGTAGGATCTGAACGATACTCGACAATGGCTGAAATAATAATCGTCGAACAGCTGGTGGAAGGTTCGATGTCACGGCCGCCATGGATCCCCGTAACATGGACGAGCATGTTTGACATTTGGTGGACGTAACGAGCCACGGCAATGAGGTTAATTGAAATACGTCAAGTATGAGTTCGTGCTAGGGGATATTTGACCGAGCACGATAGTTAACCGTTGTGTGTGTTAATAGCTTCAAAGAAATTCTAGAAGACACGCCACACATATAGCAAATATCTTTTCGAATTTAAGAATAAATTAATCCTCAACTGATAAGGTGCAAGTGAGATCGTTGATAAGAAAGCAAGAAATGAACAATTAATCAGCAAAGACTAATCTTACATCGTACAGACATCAAACGTAACTACATAGTGAGAAGTACAACACTCTGTCATGAAAATGAAAAATGTATTTCTATCGACTATTTAATTCTCACTGCACCAGTTAAGGGTTGAACGATCTACTTCCACTACTTCAAACACAAAAATAAACATATTAGTTCAATTCCACTAAAAATTTCCTAAATAGATGTTCTTTAAAAAAACAATTTTCCAGAGAAAAGATCCCTTAATCGCGCTCACTCTATTTTCGACGCGCAGCAAGGATTCCCTTTATTCTCTTTTTTTTTTTAATTATCTCGCTTGCCGAGACAGCTACGTTTACTTTATCAATATTTCCCGGGGACCGAAAAAAAATCCTTGGCGTTCGCGCGGAGGCACAACCCTTCCCGTCGTTTACTCGTGCGGTACAGCTGGATAGGTAATTAGTGAGGGCCACGTGGTGCAGCTACGATATAAACGCGCGTCACGCGGCAGTGTTGGTTGATGCGTGAGTGCGTGTATCGACGAGGGTGCCGATGGAACGTGGAACGGCAGAGGGGAAGGGGTAGTCCAAGGGTCGCGACGAAACGGGCGACGAAAAGGTATAAGGGTGACGAGCAGCGGGACGAAGAACGCAAGAACATGGGAACGAGGAGAAAAAGGGGGAAGAAGAGAAGATACGATCGAGACGACTGAGGGAGACGACGATAGAGAGCAGACTGCACAAGGGGCTATAGGGGGTGGAGGACGTTGCAATAATGACAGAAAATTGCGCGCTTCCAGGTTCCGCGGCACCGACACTTAATTCAATTCAATTGCGATACAGTTCAATAATTCGATTAATTAAAAAATATCGCAGGGTCGCTCAGTCAGTTTCCGTTCGCGTCGTACGTGGTCCCCGTAGATTGATTTCTCTTTATCGTCCCCTAGTCCGTTTCTCGCGAGATACACCATCATCATACGATCTGTCACCCTCGTTCTCTTGCCGTTTCCCTTGCGACACGAACATAAGCTCCGATCGACTCGACCACCGCGGTAACGTACACGGTGTGTAGCTTGAGAGCCGCTGACTAAAAGGCGTCTCTCATCATCGTCTCTCTTACTGCCCATGTATATCGACGAGGGCTAATAGCTGATAGCTGAAACGTACCACTCGATGCTCCCGCATCATCTGTGATTACTTGATTATGAGTATCGAGCGAGTGTTTTCTGGAACTACCAGTCATAGCGGAAAAACTCTCGCAAACGTCCACAACAGCGAGCACTTGCCGGGTTTATATTGGCTACCTTTGAATGCAGTCTCATCCCTCCAGCTTCTGCCAATCCCTCTTCTACGTTTTCGCTACCTTTTGCCTTCCACCTATGTGCTCGCCATCGTCCCGGACTCTCTTCCTCTCACTCGTTCTCTATGTCCCACACTCTCGTCATGGTGCGGGGATGCGAGATGCACTTGACTTTTAAAAACCCTATTAACTGACGGTAATAGAGAAGTCGTGCTTTCACAGACTGTTTCGCAGCCAGGGGAACGAGGACAGGGAGAAAAACGGGAGTCCCTGTTCCCGGCCGCTCTTCCGTTACGACCAAGGGTTCTTTCTTTTCTCTATCTTTCAACGTCCTTCGTTTTCTTTCCATTGTTCTCCATTTCTTTCGAAATATGTACCTTCTATAATTTCTCATCCTTTTCAACTGTTTGCGTCTTTAAACGCTATACTTGCGTGGTTAATCTTGGCGAAATTTGGGATACTTTGGAATAGTAAAAGTTTTCGTGGAAATTGCTTTGGGAATGACACCAGGCAATTTGTAAAAAAAAAAAAAAAAAAAAAAAAATAAACTCAGGAAATAATGTGTAGGGTCCGTATTCGCTTAAATGAAAAACTGTGCAAGTGTCTTTATTTTATGAATACAAATAGTATGTTTAAAAAAAGCTTACAAATTTAATTAAAGTTTCTCCAAATTAAAAATTGTATCGCTTATGTTACCTTTTCTCTGGGCCGTTCATTTAATATTTAATTAATTTGACTGACTTTAATTCAATTAACGGAGCATTTTTGCAAATTCGATTTAAGAAACTAAAAATAATTTCTAAGCTTATGCTATTTCCAAAACTATGCTCATTTCAAATCTTATCTTTATGTTATTTTCGTAACTAATATTCAGTTTTTTAAAAAGAATTGGAAGGATAAAAGTAGAAAATGTCGCGCGAGATGGGTGACTTTCTTTCAAACGGATCTTGTGATAAGTCAAAAGGAGTTTTCGCGTTTGCGGTCCATTGAAAAATGGCTTACAGCGGGTACTGTGCTCTCCAGGAGCATTTCGGGATATTATAATCCCGTGGTGGTGTCATAATCATAATAACAACGCGTTAATTAAACCTGCTGATTTATGTGCCTTTCATATTGTAATTGCTCGCCGAACTCCAGTCCGGCCACGTAAAAGCGAACAGAGAACCCCGATCTCGGACGACCTCGGACGATCTCTCGCTGTACGATTCTGAGATAATGCGAACGAATTAATAAATTAAGGGGCAATTAATATCAACTATATACATTCATCATCTCTTGACATAATCCACCTATCCTGTTTTCCTATTTAATCACAAAATATCACAGAATATCACGTAATGCGAATGATTCATTCGATCTAAGCTCAAAATAGATATTAAATTAAAATGTTAGATCCTAGTTTGATCAATCTTTAAATTCAATACTTGGTTAAACAATGCCACGATAAAACTGTCTGTTCGTTTGATTTTAAGATGAAATATGTTTTTAATATTCTTTTGAACATTTTGGACTAATACTGATTCAGTTAACTTAACGGAACGATCAAATTAATATTAATCGCGTCTTATAATACATTGTACTTTCGAATCTATCATTTTGTTCTCTTTCTTATTGCACAAAATTACAGAAGAGAAGCGTGAAAAGAATAATTTTGTTGGTTTTCTGTTCAAATATTCATAAGTCCGTGTTGTTAGAATTTTCGTCAAAATTTCTTGGAGGAATCATTTTGAAAGAACGACCCTCACGAGTTTTCCATGCATTAGCCGGCTTTGAGTACGAAATCGGCGTGCGACGAGGCTGTAGATGGCGACGTAACTCGACGCTGCGTCCAACAACGAAGAGGGAACTCTTCTCGCGAGTCGCGAATACAATTCATTATGACTTAACGATAGCAAGAAGGCGTATATTGTCGGCGTGGGCGACGAGCAAATCGCTTATTTACACCGTGAACGGTGTAATACGCTCGCCGGAGGCCATATTTAGTTTACCAGCCCGCGGGTATAATGTCTTTTTAGGTACGTTAATTAACAGTATTCATTTTGCACAAAGGTTTCTAATTACGTACTGTACGGAGCCATAGACTTAGTACCGCCTCCGCCACGGAAATGTTATGTCCCAGTTCTTGCACCAAGCCTCCCTCCTCTCTATCGTTCCTCTTAGGGGGTGTGACGGTCGAGTAAAGAGAGAAGGAGAGGAACGTAGAGGACGAAGATGGTGGCGAAAGCAAAGACGGTCGAAATGCGGAATTAAGACACGAGATCTGCCACGTCAGCGGCCTTGATGACACCGAGTAGCCGGGGATCAGACGAAGGAACAGGAAAGATCGAGAGGGATTCGCGCATGGGAAGAGAATCAGAAACGGTCGAGCGTGGCGTGTCGGGTCAATACTTGTCCGGCCGCCACAGTTAGCAGTCGCATTAATTAATTATAATTAAGTTTTAGTTGACGCGACTGTGGAGCGGTACGCGGGGGTAAGCAAGGCAGGTAGCTACGCGACTCGCATTTTGAGCATTACCGATATTATGCAGATTTCAATCCCCACCGCCCGTGTTACCACCCCTTGTCGTCGTCTTCACGACGTAGTTGCTGGTACAGTAGTCTTTCTCCCTTTCCTAGAAACCCCTCCACGAGCATTTCCTCGCCCACTCTCCTTGGTCTCTTGTTCCCTCCATCATCCTCCAGGACACGCTTACTCCTCGTGCCACTTGCCAAGCGAGTCAGAGAATGAATTATTTACTTATTTACGGTACGTAAACGGAATCTCTGTAGTACCTCGTTCCCCGTCTATAGTGGAGGAGGAATTAAGACGGCGAGGCTGGCCCTCCCAGCCAAGGAAATTGGCTCAAGAGGGTGACAACCGCTGGACATGGTCGGTTTTCGAGAGAGAGAGAGAGAGAGAGAGAGAGAGAGAGAGAGAAAGTGAGGGGGGGAGAGAACTCTGGCGGATTGTCGAAAGTGAGTCAGACAAGTTGCTGATGAAGATTCCGTTTTATTGTTTGACTGAATAATTATAGCCTGCCATGTGTTATTTATAACATAATGTTTCGTAATATTTGTTAGATTCAGTGTCTTACACGTGACACTTGAAATAAATAAAAAATCCACATTCGTCTATGTCAATTTGAGCGATAAAATTTCACTATTGTACTATCGCACTGTATTAATAAATGTACTTATAGCGATCCAAATTTTGTGTATATATCTTCCTATATCTATTCAGAAGTTTCTTTGAAGATTTTCGTTTCTTCTCTTCTATGTTAATCTGTATATTCAAAAAGGGAAAAAAATATTTAAAAGAATTATGTTAGATGAAATACTCAGCGACTTCTTACATTTTGTTACTACTTCAACAGCGGCTTCATAAATATTAAACAAGAATGTACTTAAATAAATATACAAGCAATAAAACCATAAATGAAAAATATATGCCAGACAACGAAGATTTATAATGAAATACGCAATTGTAAATGAAAGAATAAATGAAAGAAACAATGTCGTCACATAGTAACAAAAGATTTACAAAGATATCTGAATTATTCCTCAATCTATTCCCTCATTTCGTCTTATTTACTCTTCGGCAAGCACGCGACAGCCGTGGCAGAAGCTGTCGCGTCACTCGGCAAGCAAGTCATAGAATTAATTACTTATGTACGGTGGATAAACGGGAGCACACGCGAGTTCCTGCGCACACTAGGGGATTCGAGCTTCCCAAAACAGCTCCTAACTCTCGTCGCTACCTGAGCAGATAAAATATCGCAAAATTTGTATCACATCGATTTGATTTTGTTCATTCATATAATATTGTTCTGTTCGTACATTCCATAGTTTGATTTTTAAAACTATTATTTTTCCTTCTTTTTTTTTTTTTTTTGTCACTTGCGGCACAATTGCGTTCTTCTAAAAATACCCCAGGTTCGTGACAAAATATGGAAAAATGATTATAGGTACGCATCATTTTTCGTTTCAACGGCGTAATAAACATTTTCTTAGAGCATTAGAAATCTTTTTAAATTATTAGAATGAGAGTAAGAATGAAATTGAATAAATATAAATTCAAGGATTGCAGTAGAGTTAAAATTGTAGCAGGTATGTAATGTACGTGCGTAATTCAGCGACACGTGCACTTCTGTTCGTATCTTATTCCGTCTCCAATAATAAATTTACGAGAGTGCACATTTTCTTCGTTTTTCTTTCATTATCTACAATTATGGTTACTGCTTGTGTGGGTTGTTATAGATTGCTACAGGTTGCTACATAATTTGTAATATTTGAAATAATTGAGTAGCTTCTATACTGAATTTGTAGAAAATAAAGCAATTTCAGAGAAATCTCTGTGATAATTGAAACTAACTACATTTGGTTACGAAGGTTTACTTGTTTTTCCTTTAATCCTGAAGGTTTACTGGTTCTTGTCTCAACTCTTGGAAATGGCACACAAGCTTGCCTAAGTAGTTCTTGCGTGGGTGGAAATAATTCATTTCAGAACATTTTGAATATCAATGCGATATCTTTTTCTGGCGTGTTGTCATCATTTCTTAAGCATTCAAATATAGATCTAAGAAAATAATCTGTTTTATACAAACTTTCTTACTACAGGAGAAGGCCAAGAAAATTTTTCAATCCAAAAGAACAGAAGTATGTCCGTAACTAAAGTTTACCCACTTTAACCAAGAAATCTAACATCAATACCACTCGGCATAATATACAAAGAGATATACCTAAGACCAAAACACTCACACTGAACAACGCAGCGGTAAAGAACTTTCTATCGAACGCGTTTCCATCTTCATCGAATCCTGGCACAGCGAAAGAGGGGTGAAACGCGGCGCAGAGGGTAGTCGCCAGCTCGGCAGCGAGCGCACGTCGTCGTAAGAAGCTGTTAATCTTCGGTAATAAACTGTATTTTCATTATAATACGGCATGAATATGCAACGGCGATAATGGCCTTAATATCCCGGCATGCATCTTCCTGTGCTTTACGAGCTGAGCCTCCTCTGCCGGAATTTGAGGCGTACTCACAGTGGATTTTGCGACGACGTTACTGCCGACGGTTGCCTGCCACCGTGTTGCCCTCCAGCAGCTCCTCTCTTCACCGCCTTACCTTCAGCAGAATGGATTCGCGGCTTCTCGTCGCGCGATATTCGACTTCGCAAACGAATCATAAGCGTTTCCCCGTGGTTATCCAAACGTACCCAGCTACGACCTAACGATCCCGGTTATTTGGACGCAACCGCCGCACAATGCTGTTATAATTTTCAGTCACCATGTCGGTTTCGTTTCGAAACGAGATGAGTTGATGAAGCTACGCTCGGGAATTGTCTCGTAGGGCAGTAAAGAAACACTCCTACCAGCTCATTTCAGCAACCCGTCGTCGATGAAACGATATCTCAGGGTGAAATGTATTTAGTCTTTTAGCGTATAGATGTTTACGGAATTTTCTTGCTCGCTTCGGTGTGAACAAGAATATTTGAAAACTTTTTCATTTGTTACCTTTTCGGTGTGTTCTATATATACAGTATTGTTTGTATTTTTAATAATATTGATGATCTAATCAAATCTAAATGCACGTGTCCTTATACAACCATAAAATCCTATATTCCCCAAACTTATAGGTAACTGAGAAAGCGTGTGAAGCTTTATCCGCGATTACTAACTCGAATGGAGATTTTTGCACGAAAATACCAAAAATTGCAGTGTACTATTTCAATCGTTTTCTTCTACGATTCAGTTAAAGTACATAACATTCCGAGACCGTGATCCTAGATTTCAAACTCCTGAAGAAAGCCAGACTTCTCTCATGGTGCTTCGTACAAATGAGAGACGAGCGTTCGATCGGGAATTCGAGCTTGTAATGGGTGCGATACATTCAGCATCGCCGTTAATGCGGGGCAACTTAATGTAAGCAGCGAGCGAAGGAATAATAGTGGCCTAGCCTACGGACATTCATTTATCTTAGTTTATTGCCAACTGCGAGGAAACAAACACCGTTGGAATACGCAACGACGCGCCATTAACCTCCCAGTTGCTTTGCCCGGCTGAGCTTAACGGTTCGTCCCATACTTTTATTCCGACTGACTCTCTTTCTTCTTAATAATGGCTCGATGATGCATCGTTATTTGTAGCTGCTTTCCTAATTGGTCTCCTATCGACGCGACTCTAACTTCGATCTTGCGCAGCGTTTAACCCTTCTACGTAGCACTTTGGGTCGGTTTCGATCCAGTTAAACAGCATTTGTTAAGTTTGAAGCAAATGCAAAAGAATCGTTGTTACTATGCTTAATTTCTAATTTCAATTTCATTCTAAGCTTGTTAATAAAAGTAAAATATCCTTAACCTTTCTATTTACCGAAACGAAATCGAGATTAGTAGCTTTTCTTGGAAATTTATATTTTTATTAAAAATTTATATAAGAATGACATTGAAAATTAACACTAGAACTACTAATACTATAATAATAATAAATATAAGGAATGCAAAAAAAATGATGATCTCTTTGTCAAAGAATGCTATATGATCTGAATGGTGAAAGTTTATGTACTCTGTCTTTATGATGCTACGTGAGGTTTATCAACAAGGGAAGTTATGGTTATAATGCAAGTTATCATGCTCATGAAGCAAATCATTCTGTAAATTTAAGAAACATCGAATGATATAAAAAAATAACCGATCTACAGATAAGGAAACTATTCCGGGATACTTACAAAATTTACTAGTATTTTTATAAAATGAATTAGGAACTTCTATTTCGAATTCTATCGTATTCTTTCGATATAATTACTGTTTTCCACTTTTATTCCGCTGTGAATGTAAGATTAGCTCGTACTATACGCAAAAGAGGCGCCGTTAAATTTCGTCGATATTTTTGCAAGATGATAGCAACGTTTCAGCGAAATACCAATTTCAGGGAAATCCTTTTCGCTATAATTAACTTCCGTAACAATTTTCATAGCCTTTTTGTTTTTCTATTTCATCGAACATTCGCTGTCCATACATTTTGATTACATTCGAAAAAAAAAACCATTCGCAATCGGGTCTGCTCCGTTCAGAAAGAGAGAGAGAGAGAGAGAGAGAGAGAGAGAGAGAGAGAGAGAGACAGAGACAGAGACAGAGACAGAGACAGAGACAGACCGACAGACAGACAGAAAGAGAGGGGAGAAGTGTGTGTGTGTGCGAAAGAGAGAGGGAGCAAAGCATCGAACAAGCGACCCAAACAACCGATTCTCTAAATCACGAAAAGCTAGCATAACAAAAGATCGAACGAAGGGTGAAAGAGGCATGTGGAGGATGGTTGGGCGGTCGGTGAAGGGCGGTCGAGGGCGTGCGACACAGGATTCGAGAGACGAAATCGAACAGCGATCGGTCGAAGCGGCGGGGTAATTAGCGTCCATCGCTGTTTCGCATCGGGCGCGTTGTACTCCGGCGAAACAAATTAGACCGTGGCGCGTCGCACGAGCGAATAAATTTAGGGAATGTTTCGGCTTTGGAACAACGAACAGAGACGGTCACAGAGACCTGTGCACTGGAAGAACGAGAGAACGAAAATGAACGAGAAAAGGAACGAATAAACGAAAGCATGGCAAGTAGAATAGAACAGAAAAAAATAAGATAAAAAAAGTAGGAAAAAAGCAGGGAAGAAACAGAAAAATATAAAAAGAACACGAGGAGGTAGAGGGAGAGGAAAAATCCGGTGGGAGAAAATGTTTCTGGCACAGGATATAATGGACGCATTGCACACGAATATAATGAGATTTTACAGTGCAATTCACATAAAGCATTGGAAACAACAAAAGCTTTAGGGGCTGAAGGGGCGAACGGGGTTGGTGGGGGTTGAGGGTGTAGCGCGATAAAAATGCCTGCGCCTAAACACATTATTTCTACCGTATCCCGCGCTTTTGCTCTCTCTACCCCGTATTACCAACCCCCTTTTCATCCCTTCCCCTGATATACCGCGATCTCTGAATGCAGACTGTTACCCTTTACCACCACCACCACCACCAGCACCTCGAGGCCACTTGTTCGCCCTCTTTTTATTTTTTCCCTCTTTCATTCTTTATTTTTTTTCTTTTTTTTTTTTATATGTCTCTTACTAACTGAGGTTGGTTTCGAATATGCCATACAGACAAGCACGTGGAATCGGAGTTATCCCGCAGGATACGTGTAAAACGTGTCTCATTAACGGTGCTTGGGCACTCGTCACTTTCTTTGACGATGCCGATTACCTCTCGAAAACGCGGCGGTTACTCTTCGCGAAACACAAACAGCGGCGGCCCGGTGTGGTCTGGGCACATTTTTGATGATGGGAACAGGGATTTAAATGCTGATAATTACGCTCGTATATATAGCGCGGGGTAGGAAAAACGTCGGCACGGGAGGATCAAAGAGAGATACGCGACCCAGCCGCGCCTCGCGATCGGATGCGTTTTTCGCGTTTCGAGCAATCTCAATTAACTCGGTGAAAATAAAAAAAAGTGCATGTATATAGATGTACGGGGGAGCCACTTTTATTCGACTGTCCTCGATATACGCGTCAGACATTTCTCGAATGTTTCTGTTCCACGAACGTGATTTATGCACAGGCTCTATCGGTTTGGAAATTAAAACGTGAAAGCGTTCTGGATCGGCTGGTTACTACGAACATAAAGAGTTAAAGAAGTCATGTATAGCAATATATGGATATCATACGCGATATTTGTGGAGTGTAAATAGAAATGGTAAGTTCTTTTTCATACTAATATTTACTGAAAATTTTCTAGCATGTGGTACGACCAATTGTTATATCAATGAAATTATATTATTCAACTATTTTACCTCTATTTTTATTCATTTTCTCAATTGAACTAATCAGTTTCTCGATATGATATTGGCCTACTAACGCAAGACTAAAATGGGTTAATGATATCATTCATTCATTATCTTCAAACTTCAAAATTTACTAAATGAAAATCTAATATTACTACTATAAAATCATGTATAATTAATTGGTCAAAAATGAAGGAACCAATATAAAGGAAATAGATGATAGGATCTAAATTTTGGGTGAATCACGACGTCCGGATAGATCCGTCGGACAAACAAGTGCCTAACTCTATTCACCTGTTTTTTTTTCACCGAACCATTTCCGGACCTTCGACTCTGAATACCCTTTGAACGCTGTCCAATAGGGAATGGGACGCTTGAAAGCGAGCGGACAGCTACAGGGACCACGACAGACAGAGGGACCGCGGCAGACAGAGAGACACGAGTGCAAGAGAAACACAGAATAGAGAGAGAAAGGTGAAAAGCAGCGAAAAAGGGAAGAGAAACGATCGCGGATAGCCGGTTGACGAACAGAGACAGAAGTAGCAGGTGTAGCAGAGGAAGATAAAAAAGATTGGAGGGTGCGTTTTGTCGCGTCGCCGATAAATTTTGAATGCACCCGCCGGTGGAATTAGTAGCCTGTTGGGTAATGATCAAAAAAATTATAAACAAAAGATTCCACGGATGGTGAGCCTTTTTCGTGGATCAACGAGGCAAGCGGAGAACGCTTGGCGAAAAGCTTTGACGGTGGCACACGGTTCCACACCCGACCCAGGCTCCCGTTGCTGCCCAAACCTACCGGGCACACTATATTTAAAAATCGGCGCGCTCTCCCGGAAACTTTCTCTACAAAGGGTAGGGGCCAACCGTTTACATCGAGTTTATTAAAATCGACTGCTAGCGAAATATAAACCGTCAACCGGAACGTGGACGCGTTTGGGTTCCAACGGAGAATACCCCGGTTTCGTGTCCTTATCTAGCCGTCTCTGATTTCGATCGATATATCTATCATCGATATTGGTATTTAGAGTATTTAAAATCTGGATTTTTTACATATAGAATTTCGAATATTTGAATTTTAAATATGTGAAACTTTGAATATTTGAATATTTCACATTGAATTCTTGAAGCTTTTAATATATTGGATCTGTTGGCAATTGAACATTTGAAATATGAATTTTCAAAACATCTGACTATTGCCTTTGAATAACGAAAAAAGCTGTAGGCTTCGATTCGTTTCATCACTATTGCAATTTTTTCTATGTTAAAATATCTACCAATTGATCATCGTAAATTTCTATTTCAACCCATACAATCATAAAGCGATATAATCTATGTGATTGTTACCGCGACGACTCTATCTCGATCACTAAAATCCACTAATTCGCGCGTGCATTGAAACGAAAAGAAAGAAAGTACAAAAACTCAAACATCTCGCGTAAATAATGTTCCATGATAGAAAGAAAGCGCTATACGGGCAAGAGAAAACAAAAGGATACGTGAAAAATCAGAAAAAAAAAAAAAAAAAAAGAAAAAGAAATAAACCTATCGTATATCGATAAAAAGCACAGATACATAAGGTAGGCTTATCCGTAGCCTGCGTCAGCTTTCAAATGCGATTGATACGTACGGTGGATGATGCCGACGCCGGTCGTGCTCGTAAATCCGCCCACCAACGCTACAGACAGAGAGAGATTCATTATTTTTAATTAAACAAAACAATAATACGGTTATTAATTGATTAATTAAACATCACGTATGCATTACGTTGTTCCATCAACGGCCGCCGTCGGTTAATCCATCCCTTTTCGACCCCTTTCGGACGCTCGCCGTTTATTACGCCGACTTTTATGCTCGCGGACGGAGAGTTTTGCAGAAGCGACGCACGAAAGGGGTGGCACAGGGGCGAAAAGGGGATGCGTAGGTGGTGGTACAGGATCGGCAAAAAGGGGAGTGAATCGGGACGGGCAGGGGCTGGAGGCGAGGGGAGAAAAAAAATTTCGTTCGCTCGCTATCATTGTGTTTGTCCGGTCGGCCGTGATCGCGACGCGGGTTTTATCAATACCGCCGTTTTCGGCGGGATAATAGCCTGATTTTTTGCCCGCGTCGCCGCGTTCGCCACTCCTCATCGATCGGTAAATTTAATGAAGTTGTATCAGTTATCGACCCGCTCCGGTTTTTCTTGCAATTTTAGTAATTAATTTCTCGATTTAGCGTTGACGTCAGTGGAACATGCGCAACCTTCCTGACCATGTCTCTGTTAAATTTAAGGACAACCATCCCCCCTCCCATTCTACCATCCGTTTTACTAATAGCAATCCTAATAACAATCCCTTGTTACAATTTGTTTGTCAACGGTTTAGATTTGAACATTTCATTTTGATAGGATAGTAATTTATTGATGCTTTCAGTAAATTACTTGATTATTCTTCAAAAGAAAATTGATCAACGTTATTAATTGGAAAATGAAAAAAGGAGTATTTTTACAATTTGGAATTTATTATTGTTTGTACCATCTTCTTGCGATAAATGAGTTTATAAAATAAAATCATTTATTACAAAAACTATAATTGATCAGTTGATCTTCTGAGAGATTCATAAGAGCCTTTCAGAAGCTATACTGATTAACTCCATGAATTGAATATCAGAGAATAGTCACTGATTAATTCGACATACTGAAAAGAGGAGAAACGAATTTATGAAAATATGCAATGTCTTTGTTGGGATTATTGCAATTGAACATTAATTGTACACTTAGATAATAACATTGAAAAATTTAAAAAAAAATTATGTATTGTAAATATTAATTTCAGAATTTCATAAATTAACCCCTTCGCTGTAGAATCCATGTCTCGTCGTGCGCACAAAAGACTATAAGTTGTTAAGATTTATAATTGTCACGACGGTACATTAATCGTTATGTATTTGCTATTTTAAATATTCGATAAATAATTATATTCAAAATCTACAAGGAACGAATTTTTTTTTTAATTTTGTAACATAGTGATTATAGCACGCTACCGTTTTAATCTACAGTGACAAGATTAAAATGACCAAGGAAGAAGCTGCACCCTCGCGAATGTTCCTTTGCTTTTCCTACTAAATCGCATTATAATCTCTAGAGTTGGCAGCTTAACGAACGAAATTCTTTTTCTAACGAAAAAGGAAAAAGAGGAGACGTACAAAGAAACGACGGGAAGTCAATGTAACAAAGTTAGTCGAGCCATTCAAGAATATATATCCAGCAACACACCGGTAACGCTCGCGGCGTGCATCTAATTAACGTCGATCGCGACGGGTCGCCGACGATGCCGGGGTTAAAAACAGTGGAAAAACGTCGTTTGCGCCTTAATATCGTGGAAAACGATCACACGGCACAATGACGTTTGAGACTGTAACCAGCTCATAATGGCGGCAGCGGCTCGCCGTTGGCCGCGATAATAACATTAAGCTTTATTTAGGTGAAATTCAACTTTAAAACGTGACTCGCGGTAATTATGCGAGAGTGAAACAATGCCCGCTGGTGGCCTGGCCTCGCATGATATACGTCTGCGGGTTTTTGCAAGACAAAGGCGTTTTATATCGCGCGCATTCGCCGCCCGCAACTTGCACGCGGTTTTGTACCTTCGGCCGCGCGCGTCACAGGAAGTTTATGCACTTCACGCGCGCGCGCCTGCAACTCGCGCTACGTTTGAGAATTGCCATTACGAACAAAGCTCCTGCGTTGTTCTTTTTTAAATCACAGACTCTGTTCGGCCTGCTTTCGTTTCTAGGCCGGGATATTATGTTTAAGTGTTGAGATCTCGTGCGAGCTCCAGGTGTTCCAATTTATTGTTAATTCGCGGCTTGGATATTTTATGAGCAGTGTTTAGAAAATGGTTTATGGTATGTTAGAAATTTTGACTGTATTGTAAATTATATTTAGGTGTTAAGATTTTATGTATTAAATCACTGTGATGTAAGAATTAATTCAATAGCAACAGTTTGTTTAATCTGTTGTTTAATTCAACCACTAAATTTACACATTCACAAAGGAAATTTATAAAATAATAATTCTCAAAGACGAAATTTTTTATAGAAGAAAAGGTGTACCTTTTTGCATAGAGTAACAATCCGTATGTGATATATCAATACAAAAGATTTGTCTGAATTGTTGTTCTAGTGATTATGACGCAATACAATTGTATTTAAATCATAATATATTTTCGGTAGAAGAACGAAACTTGTTTGAATTACGCATAAAACAATCCCTTTATCTTGCAATACCAACTTTACTGTGTATAAAGCCATCTTTATGAGATAGAATAAACCTCCACGGTTCACATTCTGCCATTATCCCGATTGTAATAAGGATAGTAACCAATGTATCCTTCATTAAGATTTAGAACCATTTAAAAGCAACAGACCTTTCTTTCCTAATTAGATTTTGAGTATTTAAATACAAAACAACGAGATGTGTACATAAACATCGACTAATCTCTGCTAAGAATCCGAAACATTTTTTAATTTCATATGAAACGAATCTAATGTATTATCCTACAGCTCGTTGGCATTATTCGTATTATAAAATTTAATCCCAATTTCACTTTGCGCGAATATAATTTTTTGTGGGAAATATAATAAAAAGAAAAGGAATGTGAATCTACATATTGTAAACTGATAGAGTTAAAGCCCCTGTATTTCTCATTGTATCATTATTCCGATTATAATAAGCATAATAATAAATGTCTTTTACGCGACACGTTATTTGGGCAAGTTTGAAAGAACATTCTATGAATAACACGGGGTAAAAGTTCAGTTTAAGAATCTAGCTGGCAGATATAATGGGTTACCCGTTAAAAATCTGTCGGCAAAGGTGAGCAACAAAACGCGAAACAGGACATTTTAAATATGTAGTATTAATTCTACGCGGAATTATTATACTTTATCGCGGAAAAGTAATGAGGGAACCGTGAAAAAGTGTAACGAGTCGAGGGAAAAAAAGTCGTGTGTTCACCAAATTGTTGTCAAAAAAAAAGAAAAAAAAATCGCTTTCTTCCACGCGGTGGCGGTCGCTTTGCCGTTTGACTTTTCTAATTACGAATTCGAGCGTTCTATTGGAACGCTTTCGCGGAAGGAGTCGCAAAGAACGTGTCAGAAATTACGTAACCCTCTTTTATATTTTTCCTCTTTCTTCCCTTCCTTTCCTCCCCCTTCCCACTCTCTTTTTTCTTCCTTTTAATTGAAAGCGTAGCAACGAATTTAATTACAACGATGTCCATACAAAGTTTTCTTTCAAGCTGACTGTGAGCCACGTTAATTAATTACAGAATATAAATGCAACTTCTCGCGTTTAGTTACTTACGAGAGACAAAAAATTAATACGACGTAATTTCGATGAATTTCCCAAACCGAAAAGAAACGCGAGAGAGAGACGAAACATGAAGCAAGAAAGTCCAATGGAGAAACGGAATGTGAAAGAAAGTATATCGAAATTTGTAATTTTCTAGTAGAGATTTAGGCGAGTCTACGATTTAATTTCACTATTATCGCGATACTTTTACTTAAGCTGGAAAATACTGTAGAATCGGTGTATAACGCGAGCGGAACGGTGTACTTAGTCGGTGTTCAACAATCTCGCAATTACTGCTTGCAACGATAACACGTTTCAAAATAACAGCTTTTCACGCCGACCCTTCGACGAGCTAACAGTGTCGCTATTGTTAAGCAATATCCCTAATGCGGTGTCAATTCATAAATAGCCGCACACTAGCACGCGCTGTACGCACGGCTTGCTGGCCAATGCGACATTCCTGTAAATGACGACCATCGACGAGCCTGTATAACTGGACGTTACACGGCCAGCACATAAACGTTGCCTCCGCCAATCGGTGGACAGTAATTACGCGTTATGCGTTCGACAGCGATTCAACCCTTTGGTTGAAAAAGAAAATTTCGCGCCACACGGTAACCACCGATGGATAACGGTAAAATCTTCCTCGCGTTCCCCGTGCATTGTAGTTTTTCAAATAAAATGAATATCGAGATACTACTTTCCTATTAAATCGAAAATTACAATATGTATTCATAGAGCGTTGAACAAATGGAAGTATAAAAAGAAAAAAAAAGAAGAATGTCAAAGTTATGGATTAATAGATGAAATGAAATGGAATTCATTCGTGAATGTTTTTTATATATGTATTTTAATATATTTGGTAAGTATTAAACGTAGTAATTTAAGCGAATACCGTTACAATTCTATCAAATTTATATTATAATTCTGTGTTTTTCATTTTGATTTTGTAGTCATTCTTCCACCATTAATCTCCACCCTATCAAATTTATAATTCCTATTCAGCTTATCCAATTCCATCTCATTCCCAAATTATCTACCCTTATTTATCTTTATCTTACCCAATTCTACTCTAACTTTCTTATCTACCATATAACGGCGCCCTCGTCCCCCTAACCAATAAATGACACCTTCAGAAACCAGCCCTAATATCTAAAAAATTCACTCCTAACAAATAGAGTCCTTTAAAATTTCGTAAAGCGAAAACACGCTTATTTACTTCTGCTAGGCCACGATCGCATGGACGACAAACTAATTTCCAGTCTCTCGAAACCCTAATGGCCCAGGGCGCGCTTAATTCGCTTGGCCGCGGAAAAAAGTTAGACGCCGCCGTGTAGACGCGGACACGGCAAATTTGTTTATCGGCGTGCGAGTGTCGGGGGCATTAATACGCGGGGCGTCAGCGATAACCATTCTCAATATCCATAATTATTATCAGCGGCGGGAGCTGTTGGCAGCCCCAGAGCGAGCCACCACGTGACTCGTTCCCGTCGAAATAAAATGACAACGTTCATTTGCAAATGCACGAAAGTGCATTATTTTTATTGGGTTTGTTAGTAGCCGAATCGTCGGTGTACCAGCCGGCACGTGTATGTGTGTTGTCCAGTTTCGTTTTACGTATACAGGATACTATACACGTTAAAGTACGATGTATATGTGTCGCGGAGGGACGAGAGAAAGGGGGATGATCGGGTGCGTGCGAGCGCACGCGTCAGCTTCGTTCTACAAGCCGGCTAAAGGGAGTGTGACAGATTCGCTGGTGGAATACCGATGGATCGCTCGTTTTTTCGCTCTCCTTCATTTTCTTTCTCTCTCTTTTCTTTTCCTTCTTTTGTTTCTTTCTTCTTCCTCTATTCCCCCCCTATTTTTTAGTACGTTCTCTGTTTCATTTTTCGTTAGCACGGAAGAGCAACGAAAAACTGCGTCGATGTTTGGCAACGATCCTAGAGCCGAACGAATCGACGTGTCACAGGAATTTATCTTAATTTATGGAACGGCCGGCGGCGGCCACCGGAAGAATCTTTTTGTTCGCCGATTAATTATTCCCGGCTAGTCGACGTCGATCCTCGCTGTACCAGAATTTTAATAACTTTGTGCCCTTTTTTCGGCCGCCGCGAAAGGGGCGGTTTCTTCGGCCGGATGACGCGAAATTGATTGGATCGCGGTCGAAACGACACTCTGAAGGACATGTATGATCGGCCACCAAGGCGTATTAATCCGTTCTGTCCTGCAAATTTGTTCTTTTTCGCTTTCCTTCCGCCGTCAACGATTACAACCGTTGTACAAAGTTGATGAGATGTATGAATATTTTAAATACGCGTATACCATCGAGATTGCCGCGATGTTTTACGCGTAAACCATGAAACCTAGTTATTACCATAGAAAAGATAATGTAACTGACAGTTGTAAAACAAGTGCAACCCAAATTACCTGTAATTAACAGTGAAATAGTGACTTTCTAATTATATACAATTTCTTTCCCTCAACTTTTAATTATGATACATCGGAATTCGGTCTGTATAACTCAACTTTCTATACTGATTTAATTACAACTAAATGTTGCGCGATTATCAAGACGTTTTTACATTGTTCAGTCAACAAATATGTTACGGTCTCCCTTTAGCTTTCGGTATAAAAATGTACATAAGAATGTAGTTTTACTTAAAAGGTAACTTCACATATTTCAAAATATCGCATATGTATTTCAAAAGCGACACAATTCAAACAACTTTTCGAAAAAAAGTGAGAAATTATTTGGAAGCTTACAAAAAAATTCTTCGCTAAACACACAATAAGGACAAAAATAGACCGTAGAAAACAATGGACGAATATTATTTTCGTAATTCTTCATTCTTATCTCTTGAAATCCGTTTGATGATTTTGATATTCAACATACGACTAGATTACTTTAAGTTGCGACACTTTTGAAATACATACACATTTTGAAAAACAAACAAAATGATAGATAGGAGATGTTAACTAAGAAAGACAGTATATCTATGAAACGTTTCTTTGATTGGTTCGTTTGAACCCAATCGAACAGTTGAATTACACCAAACAGCCAGCTGTATGAGCTCTAGTGTCAACAATTGCATGACAGCTGGCGGAAAAACAAACGCGCGCAACGAGTGTGTCTCTTCACAACCAGCATTCCCATGGAAATCCGTTAATTGAACCAGTCTCGTTACAAGTTTTTCATAAAACAATCCCGCTAATCACGACGATATTTTCGCGAGCGTCGGTCGGTTCTCCAGGCGTAATTAAAAATTCGTACGACTGTTTGACTCGCCACAGGCTTTCGCGCGCAACCACCACGTCGCGACTGTAGGGCGTTAATAAACGAAGGGTGTCGTTGGAACGCGGTGAAAAAGCCACGAGTCACTCCACCTGGACGCGTCTACTCGCTGGTAGGCGCGTGTCGTGATTTCGAGAAATCCACCGGTTTTTACGGATTATCCTCGCAGGATACTGGCGATTCTGTGGAAAAAAGCCATAGCACGAGCGAGAAATCAACGAGAAAGCACGTCGCTACTTTTCGCCTCGGCTATGCAAATCGCGGGACGCGTCGATTACGCTCAGTTTTGGCGCGCAAGCTCGCAAACCGACGTCGCGTAGCGTAGCGTCGTGTCGTGGCATAAAAAAAAGAGAGTTAAGCGGAAAAGGAAATAAAAGAGGTGGTTTGCCTGGCTGGCCTCTGGACAGCCACGTAACACGGAGGAACACGATGGGGTGCACCAGGGTGGAAAAGGGGATCGGGGACGCGCAAAAAAAGTCGCGAATGTTGTAAAAATCCGGGACCGCCAATCGGGCGCATTGTGTCCAGCCGGCGAACAATACCGAGGGCGTTCGGGTGACTGGCGCATTTTCCTGCGAATTGGCCAGCATTGTTGGATTTTTCAAATTGTATTTCTAGCTTACGCAGCAACAAAAATTGCCTGTCGCCGCGTATGCCTTTTCGCGGCTTTGTCACCCTTCGATTTCGGATCGGTCAGCCTGTCTTTGACTTTTCTCGTCTGTCGTGTAACTCGAGATGTAACCATACAATCTTTACATTAGCGATAGATAATTATGAGATTTGTGGAATAATTGTTTGTAGGACAGTACCTTCTATTTCGGAAAATTACATTACAAAATTTTGAACTTCGAAAACTTAGAAATTGTTCCGTTGTATTATTTGAATGTAATGAATAGAGTACAATATGGAGAATACATCTATATTACACGAGCCATATGCGATAGATATACTAATTTAAATGTACAAGATAAACTCGTTCTCTCTAAATCTTTTACATTTATTACATTGCCTATAGCGTACATTGTGTATACAGAAACAATTTTTAAATGTATTAAATTTGCCTAATTATATAGTGGCGTTTATCGCATGCCATGAGTAATATCGCAGTACATACAATAGCCTAGTATATTATTCACTAAGGTCAAGTAGGATTACATCATATGTAACTTTATGAATTTTTAGTACTTTTAAATATTTCAAAAGCAATATTCATAAACTACAAACAATTTTATAAAATCAAACCAATTAATCAAAACGGATAATCATTAGAATTTCAGTAATTCCAACTAATTTCAAAAACAAAGTCAAACAGTCAGTTACGAGGAAACTGATCTCCAACAATCTTCAAAAGAGCAACGGACTAAAGAAGAAGAATAGAGTAAAAGAACGATCGTTCCCTGTTTACGAGAAGCAACGACTTCCATGGGATCGAAAGAAGCCCGACAAGAAATCCCACCGTCAAGCTCGCCACCCCCCCACGACAGTCAAACGCTACAACGGCCGCAGCCCCGATACAAGCAGACGCGGTACAGCCGCTTGTCTGCACCGGGCATTCCTAGAACAGTAATCTTATTAAATTTACATATTAATCAACGGATTTTAATTATCCCCAACCCCCGGCGAGCGAGAGAGACAGCGAGATAGAGCGGGAGTCGACGGCTTTGCCGAAGGAAAGGAGTGGAGGGCAGCGGTTGGAGAAGAGTGGTGGTAAAAGAGAGACGAACGCAAAGACAGAGAAGATGAAGGAGGAACGATAAGGGGTTGAACCGAATGAACAAAGATAGGCAAACTATCAGACAGAGATAGAATAAGTGAGAGTTGAAGGGAAACGGAGGTAACGTTGGAGATCGAGTTGAAAAGAGACGAAATATACAGTTAGATGGAGTGAGAGAAGGATATAGCGAAGTGAGATAGATGTATATATATATACAGGGGGAGAGGAAGAGAGACAGCTTCACCCTTGTGCGGCGGTAGCGGTAGCGGTGGCGGAGACCGAGCCAGCTCTCGTAATTTACATTAATCCAATAATTGCATGGAGGTTTCCTAATTAGAAATTCAAATGAGGTGGTGGCAGGCAGGCACAGCCAGCCAGGGCTACCAACTCAGCAGTGGGAGAACACCATCGCCACCGAGCAAAGTCCGTGCACATCGACGGCGATCGTACGTCGACTGGCCCTGGCCTAACACGAGTTCGGGCGATGCCAGGATGGGCGTTAAAAGCTACCGGAATTCTCGAAATTCGGATCCGAATAGTCCTGTTACGTATACCATCCGAGCTAATGCTCGCTTGTAGACGCCCCCGACCTACCTAAGCCATGCCTTTTAATCATTCTACCTAACCCGCACTCCTACCCCTCGCGGATCGAACCGTGTAAAAATTGAATCCTAATCTGTTTAAGCCTGGTCTGGATTAAGTTAGACGCCGAACACCTGGAAAGGATAGTTTCCTGGTAAAGAAGTAATTGGGAATAGTAGGCGGATTAACAAGGGAGCGTGATTATCATTTTTTATCAGGACGCTAAGTGTCAAAAATCATGTTGGAATATACTTAAGGTTGGAATATCGTAAAGGTAGGAGGAATATCGTTTTTTTATTTTCTTATCTATATCGAAAAGTAAAATTATGGATGTCAGAGATATGCCCTTTGAATGATCCCGGCTCAATCGTTTTTACTAAAAAAAATTGCATACTTATTGATAAAATTAATTATTTTTCTTGACAGGAAATATCGAAAATAGTGAATAAAAAACGAATGAAGTATTTAGAGGAAAAGTGGTATAAATAGCAGAAACAGTGGTAACATTAAACTCTAATAGAAAAATCGACGAATTTGTACGTTCGTAAATATTAAGATACATAAAGTTTGTAATTTTGGAAATTCATAAAAATATATTTTAGATAAATATACTTATTATTTGAAAAAAGAAATACACTTGTACCTCTGTCCCAATGAACGCCTCAAATGTTCGTTTAATTAAAAAATTTAAGCGGCTCTTAATAGTTCAGTTTAATCTCTATTTTCCCTCAAAATATTCTATTTTCTAAAAGAAAATATGAAACGCACCAAAAATTTCACTCAAAGTTAAAATATGTTCTTCAAGAGACAAGATCACTATAGTGTGAGAAAAAGATGCAACGACTATAGAAAAATCAAAGCAATAAAAGCCGACTCGTAAATATTTGAACCGATTAGAAAGGGGTCAGAAAGATTCAGTGGCCGAAAAGAATATCAAATTTATTTTGCTTGCCGATGAAAGAGTCGAAAAGGGGGGAAAGCGAAGAAGGTTCAGAAGCGAGAGGCATCGGACGAGAGCAATTTCAGCGCAATATAACGTTGTCCATTGGTACGTCCCGGTGCGTGTGGTCCTTTTGTTGTCCCCGGAGGGATCCCTCGGCAAACCTAACACGTCCCTAATATCGTCACAGGTTCGTCCCTCCGCCGTCAGCCAGGGCATATCATGGCACACGGTCGAACCGTCCCTGATAGTCCCAACGTGGTCGATTAGCGAAGGTGTCAACCTGTGAGTGCGACGCGTGCATATCATTTGCACGGGCTGTCGCTTATCGTCCGGCCTGCTAGTACCTCTTCTATTCATTTACAAAGTAATCTATAAAAATGATTTGCAAGGAAACGAAACACAGTGTATTAGTAATAAAGAGGCGATCAAGGATAAAGGTACGAAAAATAGGGATTCGAAGAAGAAGTTCTGTGTCTGATCAAGTCTGATTGTAATCCGTGCAATGATAAAGTGTAACGTTCCTTTGAGCGTGTAATAAGGGCACATTAGTTTTACGAGTACTACTCCTTGGGTAGAAGGAACCGCCTTTGCAACTTTATTCGTTATAATAAATGAGTACCCCACCTGCAGTCACAGTGGTTCTCATCTCAAGACTATTTAGATAATTGGCTCTAATCAGATTTTCTTATTCTAGAGATGCATACTAAACTTCGTTGATTTATTCTATCATGATATAAAGGTGCAGTAACGAAAGTCTTGTGGATTATGTAAGATAATCTACACGTCTATTCAGATCATTCGTTACGAGATTCTTCGTTTGTATCAAAAAAATAGGTCAAGGTCGCTTCTCTTTTAACCCTTTTCAGTTCTACTCTTCTTATAGAAAGAGGAATAAGTACATATTATATAGATTAGGTAAGAGAAAGGTCAGCCTGATCCATAAGAGAGATAGATAAAGTATATTACTAAAGATAGATGAAACTTTGGAATCATAAATGCTAGACAAGTTTGATAAATTTCACATGAATAGGTTTCTACAAATCATCAAACAAAATTCTACGTGTACAATCAAACTCTATCGACAGAATTTTCCAATCAATCCAATAATCGAAGAACAAACTACCCAATTCTTTCCAACTGATATCTGCAAAACCAATGGCAGACTTCCAAGCTCTGGAGCTCCCGGTCGCGCACTGATTCCAGGTCACCAAGGAGATCATCGTCTATTCCCATTGCGATAGGTCAGCCGAGTTTCGTCGAAGGAACTCCGCGTGCAATTATGATAATGGCGACCGTAGTCGAGTCACCTAACCCGTGCTAACTCCGTACGTTAGTTCTGGTAGTTCTGATATCGTCTGTGTTTAAACAGCCAGGCGGTGCTGCAGCAACCGTCGTCGTTGAAACGAAAAGGAGAGGGTTGAAAGGGGTGTAAAGGGGATGGAACAGCGAAGGTAACGGGAAGACGGGGGTGACAAGGGGCAGTAGGGAACAAGGAGGAAGGGTAAGAGTGAACCCAGAGAGAAGAGGGGGCAAGCTGGATGGCGGGGTACCAGGCTACGACGGCAAATCTACATAATATAACCAACTATTGTTCAAATAGACGGCGCTCCGCAGATTCAATTACCATTGTGATACAATTAATGTTGGGAATTTCATCAATTCGAGTGCCGGGCACGGCTCTTACATATGCATAGGAGAATCGAACGTGGTGCGGATTTCGTCCAAAGAAGAAAGTCGACGACAAATATTATTCAAGCAGCTTGGGCTCTAATCAGCCGTCAGGCTTCCTGGGGATTCCCTGTCCACGGATTGTCTCTCGATACTGTTGGACGATATTGGGCTTTGTGTGGTGATAGATGATCCCAGTGATTGAGGAACTGGTAATGATTATGTTAATTGAAGGAATTCGAGTATAGGATAATTCGAGCCTAGCTTCGAGTAGAAACAAGCCAAATAAATATTTTTGAGATTGTTCTTAAACATGCGATATATCGATGCTACTTTATTATAAATTCTGTCTATGAATCTCACGTTATATTTCTATAAAATTCTGTTGAAAATCTGCGTTTTAATTTTTCCGGCAAGAAGTAGAACTTTAACTATGGTCATAAGTAACGTATTTGTAGCTATAATTCCACTCTTCAACAATGTTTCCGAAGGATTTAATAAAACACCACTTTTATCAAAATTGTTCAACTTACTCTTAATAGTAAGAGTGCGACAGAACCATAATTTAAAATTTCGTTTACTTATTTTTATAACTTTATGCTAATTATATGTTACAGCATAAGTGATTCACTATACAAATTAGCACATTACAAATTAAAATTAAAAGGTGCCTTTGAAAACGAAATCAACTTTCTCGGAATTATAATAGAAATTATATTGTATTCAAAATATTAAATTAAACGGTCGTAAACTAATTATACAAATAAAAAAATAATGAATGGGACTAAATTAGAGAAATAAATATGGGCAAAAATACAGATGAGATTTAAGGAACGAAAGGATCTTAATCTCCCGGCCGAATCACCGTGGAGAATCGGGCAAACCGATTCAACTAACCCAGTGATATCGCACCGCAGAATTCCCCAAGCAACGTTCCTTGAAACATTAATCTGCTGCAGGTTATATAATCGACCCGTATTGCACTGTCGCCGGGGCTATATTCGACAATTATCGTTTTCACCAAACATCGCCATATTCCCTGGCCGAAATCACGATCAAGGTCTGCCCTCATCGTTATTACGCAAAAATGATAACGACGCGTTATTCAATTAGATTATTTTCATGGGACGCGTAGTAATTTCATTGCGTGCGACGAGCAAAGCGGGTGGAAAGCGAAGAGAGGATAGAGAGAGGGGGGAGAGGGTGATCAAACGTGAGGGGGTGGTATATGGGGAAAGGAGGGATGGACGAGGGAGAAGAGAGGAGGTTTTGAGTGAATTGGCGAGCTGGACACCAGAGGCGGGGCGATGTAGGCGCCACATCATTGCTGGACGTTAATCGCTGATATCGTTGGCCGAATTAAGTGGTATATCGAGAGCTTTTAGAATTAATCGTAAACCGACCGCGGCCCGAAAACAGATCGTTCGTATCACGACAAGCTCGTTTTAACGACCAGGACCAGAAATTGAGAGCCACTGGGCTCGCGGGCTCGCGTGCACAGATCCATATAAATTCTAATTCCGCAATCAGCGGTATCCAAGATAGTTCTAGGCCGATCCTGCCCGGCTAATTCCAACTACCTAACACCGACTCCGCGCCCTACCCCTAACCTTCTTATATTTGCCCGACAGTTTATAATAGCCATAATCAACGGTTATACCAATCCCACGATAATAATTACCGAGGAGGGCCGGCTGAAAGTTTCAGCCGCGTGTGTGAACTCTCTGCCGTGTCTCGTGCAGCTAATTCAACCGGCACACGCGTCGTCGCCCTGGCCCGTTTCTAACTTCTTCGGTGATTAAATTTCATTTCGACCGCTCGACACGGACTGGGAAAGAAGAATACACGAGGCCGGTCGAACAGGGGGCAGATGGATTTACACGGTGTATAGCAGAAACCGCCACGTCGAAATGACCGGCATGTGCCGGGTTAATAACTTTTCCAACTATCGATTCCATCGCAACTGAATGTCTTATTACGATGCGACTGACCTTCTGGCAGGGCTTGATGGTGAATAGTTCAATCCATTCGAAGCCGCGGATTTATCGTAAGACTTTTACGAATGGCAGATTTTTGTGGTTTATGTTGGAAGAATAAAATACGTGGCCTGGGTCCTCCTGTACAATTGAAAGTTACCAATTCGATGCTCCTAGTGAGATATCACAAGTCGTAAGCAACAAATTATTAGCATTAATATATTTTCTTGCATAATAGAAACAAATTTAGTAATACAATGAATGAAGTTTTACATACACGATTAATTTTGCATGTTATAAATCAATTGATTAGTATGTTTGGCATAAAATTGTACAAGAATAGTTCGCAACTTTGACTTATAATCTGTCAGTACACTAATATTATATTGTTAGTTAGTAGATTATTCTGTAACAGAGTGCTGTCATAGACTTGAGTTACATAAAGAGACTTAAATAGATAAATGACATACTCAGTACGTCATCGACTTCGAACAGCTTCGTGCAAAATTAAAATAAAACACCGACGAATAATTCATGAAACTTTCATGAAACAATCCTAAGTCAACAAATTACTACCTAACGTTTCCTTAATGTATATTTAACGTATAATAATCTTTCATAAGAAAATAATAGCTCTTCCAGAGACGATTAAAATAACAATTATACCAACGAATACAATAATCGTCACAGGTTGAAGAATATTCTTACATTCACAAAACATACACTATCAATCATTAGTATTAGTAGGTATATAATAATTACTAGTAGATACAAGTTAGATAATGCTATTTCTCATTGCTTTTCTTTTCTAATTATTTTCTTACAAATGTATCCCTTCATTCGCATCACGTGTGCCTTACCATGGAAAATAGTAAACGAAGTAAAATTTGTTCAAGTTTCTCAATAAAGTAACGTCGAGCAAGTGTCCTAATACATATGGCAAGCGGTGTAAACAAAAAGAGAGCACGGCTTACAATGACGGTGGAAAGGACACGTGGACCTTGAATTATCGAAAATAGGATGGATCGATTCGAGTCGAAACTAGCCAAGTTTACTAGACACTTTGGTGGGGACGAAGGGAGCAATTTTCGCCCCCCCCATCGTCCTCTGCCCCCCCCCGCCCCCCTTCGTCGGTCTCCTAGAATAATCGATCGTATAATTATCGTGATGTACCTGCTAATGCCGCGAAAATCAGCCCCTCGCAACGTCCGCTGTGCCGTGCAGACGGCGGGTTAAGCGTCGGTAGTAGGAGCACATGGTAATTATATCACCGACTAATGGATATAGTTAATTGCTAATTATGAGGCCTGCCGAATGATCGATAGTACCGTGAGGCATCGCGTCCCTCCCCCTTACCGATCTGTTGGTTAGAAACGACAGGGAAGGGCCGGGGGATTACCAAGAGTGTCATTCTGGCCTACGCTCCGCTACCCTAAGCCGACTCTGTTCGTTCTCGCTCTGTAAATTAGGCTACGTTCGCTGATGATCAATAATTCCAATTGATAAACGATCTCTGACGGTCCTGTGGAATTCTCAGGCGCCTTAGAATATCGTGATTCATCCAACTTCTCGTTTATTCCGATCTATTTTGATCTATCACGCTGATCGATTTTAGTTGTGTGCGTTTTTTTGAAGGGCTGTTGGTTTCTTTCGGATATTTCCAATTGTTTAGATTTTCGATATTTGATAGAATAAGATTTATACTGTTGGTCAAATGTTTGGAGTTAGTACGTGTTCTATTATTTATAACACTTTTAATTAGATGGTAAAAATGTCAAATTACCATTGTATTAGCTTGGAAAATCTTTTAGATGAAAATATATTGGTGGAAGAAAAAGTATTCTTGATATTTGCGATGTTAATGACAAAGTTAAGAAAGATTCTATGTACATATAGGTATAACTGAAGAAGGATCCCTGACCCAAAATTTTCGATTGGTTGTAGATAATAAATGGAAGTACTTCAGAATTAGAGTGTTTTAACTTATGGGAATTATCTGGGAGTTTATTTGCAGTAGCATAATAAAAGTTTGCGAAATATTTGTGGAATGAGATTATATGGAAATTATACGGATAGATGAAATTTTTTTATGATACTTGAAGCATCTTTTCCTAATATGTCACGTATCGGAAACCTACATTGTCATCCTTACAGGAACGAATCATGTGATACATCTCAAACACCAAAAGTCAATATCGCTACTTTATGCTTATTATAAATATTCTACAATATAGAGATGAACAATGTGAACTTATATAAAGACATATTTCACCACTCTCGTACGTTATGCACATAATCGAAGAAGAAGTTAAAAGTGAGACACGAGGATAGGTGCAAAGGAATAGCTCGTAAAGCGAATTGCCGCCGACTAGGTGAAAACAAGTCAAAGGAAGGAACAATGTTAACCTTCGCATCCAAGAGTCGTGACTTTATTAGATCGTGTTGACGTAAAGCCTTTTCGGTTCGCAAAGGCTAAGTCACGCGCGGCTCCTCACCTCTTTCACGTCGAAATCTAACGCGTGTACGAGCTCTCGACAGTGGGATGAGTAACAAAACTGCCACAGGGCGTTCAAGATATCGGGAATAAGAGCGTCGGGTCTTTAGATTGGAACAACGTTGTGAAACTCTCTCTTGCCAAAAATCAAAGACATGGAAATTAACACCTCCGTGTCTTGTGTCTAGGCGCAACGACGAGATTAGCTAATTCGATTCAACATCGTGGCCCAAGGACTCCAGCCGACGATAATTATCCGCTGGTGCCACATCAACGGCCATAGATACGGTTCGAGGATCTTACGATGAATATCTCGTGTTTCAACGTAGCTATTTTTCATAAAATATTAAGTTCAGTCTTTTAGAACTTCATAAAATTTTAGAATTCTATGAAATATTCTTAGAATCTTAGAAACTGTTTGCTAATTAATTCTCTTCATTATTGGTTGGCTCATTTTGTATTTCAGAATTTTATAGGATTCTAAAATTCTTCAAAATGTTCTTCGAATTTTAAATACTTTTGTTAATTAATTTTCTATAATTGGGATGGTTGGGTGTATGCTTATTTGAACTTCCAAGATTTTACAAGACTCTAAAAGATTCTCCGAAATATCCCTCGTATCTGAAATGTGTCTGATAATTAATGATAATCCTCTCTGTAATGGTTGTTTGAATATTTGCGATGGAATGGATGCTTAATTGCTTGCAACGCGAAAGAATGATTGACTAGAGTTTGTCAGATTTTTTAAATTTCAGCAAAGTTTCTATATGTTCTCTGAATACCTCTTAAACGACTACTTAATAAAATTTCAGTTGCAAAATCTCATGTTAAACGATATGAATCTCGTGATTCCAGCAACTAAACGCTAATTAAACCGTTCTTAACAATTTTACGCATTTTCCTCTATAAATTCCAACATTCAACTTCATGCAATTACAAATAATTAACGTGACACGAGAAAACCGAACAAAGAATCAACTAATCTCAAACAACACTTAAAAAAAAAAAGAATAAAAAAGGAAAGAAATAAGCAATTGTCTGTTGAACTTCTTTATCGAGTGAACATTTGATTTATAACTCGGCGTTGGAGGAAGACAACGGGAGTACGTCGTAATTCGTATAAGGAATAACATTATTCCGAGGAGGCTTATTATACACGGCGACCGATTTCCGCGCAGTCCTTGAGTTACACAATCCGGAGCCAAGTAAGATCATTAGCAGATGCCTTGGTGTTAATGAGCGTAATTCTAGATGTTCCAACGATACTGCCAGCGCTCTCGCGGTTCTACTGCTAAGACGATTATTCTAGCTGCGTTACCCCGGCTACGCCAGCCAAGACTATGGTCATAAGTAGGTACTGGTCAATATAGTTCGCGTGGAAAAAGGTTAATCGGTACCGAGGTTTCTCCATTATCATCGTCAAGGTTATGAAACGTGACTATCAATGTCGAATCAATTTTCATTCGGTTTGCTCGCCACGAGCTGAGCTCTCATACAGTGCTCTACAAAAGTTTCTGATTAGACAGACTTTTCACTTTACATTTCAAAAGCAATATTGGAGAATTTGAACACGTTAAGGGCGTTAATGCGATATTTTTATAACGCAATTTCTTTTTCAATCATCGTTTATATTATCGAATTTTGCTTTTTAATATCGTAACTACGAAAGGGAATTCTAAGAATTCTATAATTCCGTGAATCTCCCAAAATAATTTTCTTATTCGGTTTTGAAATTAAATGTGTTTTTCATATTGGTTTTTATCATATTCGTCAAAATTTTCAAGATTTTTGTTGTCTTAATAATTATGCCACATATATTATATTATACTATTGGCGGTTATTTTCACTTTCAATTACGTTACATCGAAGTCCTTTTATTTAATTATAAAGTGACATTAAAATCAAGAAATCAACAAAAATGTACTTATCGTGTCTTTTTTTAATCTTCAATTTTTAAAATGGGATATGTATTTCCATTTATGTAAGACCCTTCTCGCTGGGAACTTTTGCATACTACTGTATGGAGATAAACGAGAAAAAGAGACGATGAATTAATTCGCTCGGCATTTTTCATTGTAACCCCGAGTCGTAACACACTCGAGTCGTAATAACATCCCTACTCTGTTTTCTCCTCGTGCGATTCTTATCAGAAATTGACGATCAAAATTGCATTTGCGTCGTATTTATAGAATGTCGTATGTATGATACATGTATGTGCATGTATAATTTAACCTGTTTCTACTTGGGGAACCCATTTATTTGCGCAAGTATTTTAACTCGCGACCTGGTAAAGCGTATCGATTAATTAATGTCTTCGCCTTTCATCCAAATTGATTTCACGCGTGTACATTTTAGTCAATGTGTGTCTTCTATAGTCCTTTGTGCTGTACTTTGTGATGTGAATCTCGGATCTTTCGAACGTATATGTAAAATAGTTATCTCCGATTTTGTTTATTATTCGATATTTTAGAAACGAAATAAGGTAAAGTTGAGTAGGTAATTTTAGAGAAGATTATTAAAATTCCGAGAGAATTAATATTAAACAATGAAAATGTTGAACATCTATTAGTATTATAAATACACGTAATATGATCATATCTATCGGTATGGGAGAATAAAAACTTTTAGAAGAAGTTTCATATTGTAATATAACCTCTTATATTTTAATACTTTATATTTTAGTAGAGCTTTCTAGAACGTAGTTGCAATATTTTTATCACATCAATACCGCATATTTTCTTTATCGAATGAAATATTAAACGGAATAATATTTTTTCAAATTCTGTAACGATTATATACGAAACAAGTATAGCTATCCTAAACTATCAACAAGAAAGTAAAGAAATAAGATTTTCCTTATAACTAATAAAGCAATGCGAGACGTACACTAAATTCCACAAATAAAATTTACGATTCTCAGAATTCTCTATATTTTAATCGAATCTCTACATTATAAAATATAGTATAAAGTGGGAATTTGCAATATTTTCTTTGCCATAAAAATATCGAGCATGGAATATTATTTTTTATCAACTTTTCAAAATTACTAGATTTGCAGAAAGAACAATAATACTGAGATTTCCAAGAAAATACGTACAAAAATAAAGCATTCCTTATCAGAAATGAAACAGTGAGCATAAATAAAATCTAAGATTCTGAGAATCTCGTTAAAAGGGACTTGCACATACATCATGCTCGCGATCCTCTAATTATTTTCACCAAGGGATAAAAACGAGTTGAACTCGTGAGTTCTCCGTACGAATTCCATAGATCTTTAGCATGCGCAGTGAGAACAGCGTGCTCCTTAAGCGTAGCTCCCCAGTTAACTTGAACTTGCGGTTCAACGAATGAAGACGCCATTATTAAAGGAAATGTCAAGTGTCGGAACATTCTGTGTGGATTAACGCACTCCCATGCATCTCCATTGCGGCGATTGGCGGCGGTTCGTCGTCATCGCCGCGCATCGGAGTCCGTCCACGAGATTGACCGGATTTACCAGCGTAATAATAATTTATTCCCCCGATCCTCCTCCTCGTGCTTCTTCTCCTTCTTCCTTGCCACTTGTGCGACGACAAGTGGATCTCTTAACATGTGCTGAACGAACTCGTCCAACGCTGATGACTTCTGGGAAGCATCTTCACGGCGGTTCACTTGGAAACGTTACCGAGGAAAACGTCAGCACATAATTACTGCAACGACCGTGATGGCCGACTGAGGCAACAATACCAACGCCCCTGGCCCGACACGATCGTTCACCCCTGTCGTAATTCGAACCCCCGTTTCAACATTCGATCTCTCCACAGAGTGAATTCGACGAACGACTTGGATTTCGGGTCCTCATCGGTCTATATATCGGGTTTTACAAAAATTTTTTTTATTGTCGGATAGATTTCTAGTGACGTCTAGGATAAAGGACTTGGGCTCTGCAGAATTTTTGTGAATTTATATAGTATCGTGGAGTAGATATAAAATGAACAGTTTTCTTGGCACTATGCTTACGCTGGCCACAGTTAGGGTTGTAGAAGCGTATTAAGATAAATGAACGTTCTGACGAACTCGATGTAATCGAATATGTACACAGATTTTTATAAGCGCATCGTAGTCTTCAGATGTATTCATTTTTTAGAATTTAGTTGGTCCATAATTTACATTAGATACATCATACATTAGATAGATCTGAAGATAAATGAAAATGAGGAAAAAAGCAAACAGCAAAACACATTTTTCAATCTCTACGAATCCAAATTGCTTCATGAAGCGTTTGTCAAATTTTAAAGTCGATGTTCTCTATTCTCTTGAACAATTCTTCCACGTAACCCACGTAATCCAAACCAAATTAATTTATGTAGAATCATTCCAAATGAAGACACACCTCCGAGAATTCCTCTCGCACCCTGCAATCCCAACTACCTGTCGAAATTCGCGTGTAACGCAACGTGCTGCCCATTCCTCCCCTGAAACCACCCTCTTCCATCGACACCACTTTTCGTTACATAATTACACGACCGAAACGGCGTTGGTTGGTCGGAAAACTCCGACCAACTGTTTAATGAAGTAACCAGAGAGAGTGGTGCAGTGGATGGAGGGGTGGGGGGCGGTCGAAAGGCGTCGCGACGAAGAAAGCAAGAAAGGAATAAAAAAGAATCGCGAGGTAGAACCAGGGTGGCAGAGAGAAAAGGATAGGAAGAGGGAGAGGTCGACACTTCGTACAGGACCGACGCGGCCACGGTCGGTTTAATTAAGTTGCGCGAGCCTGGCAGAAGTTTCGTCGGGTTTGTTTCGAGGCGGTAGAGATGGCAGTGTACAGCGACACAAATAAATTTTCCCGGAATGGCATTGTCTTTGAGGTCGACACATTTGCGGAATAATACTCGATAACTCGGGGGCCGAGGAGAAGTTATATTAGGACGGCTTAATTAACCCCCTACCATCGCCCTCCTCGCCCCACCAATTCTATCACCCTACATCCTCTCCATCGTCCTCCACTCGCGTTTCTCGTTCTCTCTATCCTCTCTCCGACGACAGCCTCTCAGTGTTCACCTTCTGAACCGCGGGGAGCGAAGCGCGTAACTGCGTCTTCGTTCACCCTTTCCACAGACGACAATAGAACGATATAGATGTCTGTGCTTCGACTCATTATGGATTCCTTATTACCGGGAATAGATTAACGGATTAAATCCTAACCGACGACAGACGGTAGAAACCGGAGTAAGTTCGACGCCTTTCGCCAGGTTCCATTTGCCGAATTCATTGCTTGCCAGCTGGTTTTCTACGGCTAGAAACGGATCGATAAACGCCTCGTAAAGAATCCCATTATCCTCGACTGCCATTTTCACTCTGATTATTTCATGATCTCTTAACATGATCTCGTAAGGTAGGGTTATTTCAGAAGTCCAAGTTTTAACATTTCAGCCGCTTTGGAGCCCGCTCATCCTATGACCTTATTTTTTGTTAATTTGAAAATTTTAAGTTGTGTTCAGCTTCTAAGAAACAAATTACTCGTATAAGTTTATTTGTAGCAAGAAGATAACATAGATACCTAATGGTGAATTCTAGAATTTCAGATTAGGTACAAATTTTATGAATATAATCACGACATCACCACGCATTTTGTTACAGTGACAATGAAATTCCAAAATGTTTTACGTAGCACGTACAGTATGTAATGTAGCATGTACAGTATGTTCGAAGACTATTTAAATTTCTCATAAATATATAAAAATCCACGGTCTATAAATGATCCTACCTTACTCTATTTTCCTCGAGGTAAATTCTCTCTCCTTCTTCCAGAATAATTCTTTTTATAACACAATTGCATGTCAAATATTTTATGGCAGCCGTTGTTATGCAATTGATCGTAAGAGGGGATAGAAAGATCCTTTTTTCTTCTTCTTGAAGCTCTTAACGCGACGTACCGTTAATGCGCAGGGAACGTTCGAGCGGAATCGCGTTTCACTGGCGCGTTTATCGCGACTGGTATGCGCAGCATGCGGACGGACGATTTCGCTAAGAAAATCGAACGGTACAGCGTACCGGTCTCGTCTCGCGGTAAGACACGGAACAAAATGTGGAAAGCCAGGACGACGGTGTTAAATTTGATTAATATCTTAGACGATGATGAATTCCGAGAATAAAATTTCATGATTTACGATTCGTTCCGTACCTGGCTTTTTTTTTAAGAGAATGTTTCCTGGAAATTCGATTAGGTGGCGGATTTATTGGCGACGTTTTAAGTACTTTTTTAATGAGGTAAGATACTATGTAATTATATTGGAAACATCGAATGACAGTATTTTTAATTTTCTGAAGATTATTATGAAGAATTATGTCACTACATGACTCACTGAATTAAGTGTGACACTGCGTAGTAATAATGATCAGCTCATAATTATTCAAACAATACACACTCTATACTTTACTTCACTATTATTATAATGACGAGTACAAGATTTTCTGCGATTGTTAACAGCAGTGATCATTATTTCTCTTGCATGTTTCTTTGCAATTGTGCGTGTTAGATATGTTCATTTTAAGTTGACATCACAGAATCATAGATTCGCGCCAATTTAGGTTTATTTAGTTATTTCAATTTGTATTACAAAATATTCATCTTAACATTTATTGTATAAAATATAAAGTACAAATTAAAAGGAAATATTGTAGCACAAACTGCTATAGTCACCATATGAATTCAAAATAGTAATAAAATAACAAAGAAATCAGAATGGATAATTTCCTCTATCATTATCTCTTCACTTTCAAGATCTCGTATATTTCACGTGTTAGATACAAGAAATATATACTTTCAACTTTACTACCAATTGCACTACCTACAATGACATTTAACCCTGCTGCGATCTTCGAATTTGTTCGAAACGAAAAGAGTTTGTAATATTCCAAGAAGACGTTTGCCATAAAATCTAGAGAAAGCAATCAATACAATACGAATTTCCTCACGTCTTGTTCAAACTTGAGATATATATTTAACGTTCGAAAAACATAATTATATCAACAATGACCAAAAGCGGGTATTCAATTTATAACACTGTCTCGAGCTATACTATGAGACGGATAAATCGACATTAATAGAATCAAACAAAAAAGACACGTAGAAAATAAATTGGTAAGCAGGAATTATCGAGTGTACTCAACGAATCACGGCAGCGATATCGATAACCGCGTCGGTTCTGGTCGCATGCCGGCTTCCGAAATAGCGATAATCCTAGATTGGCCGAGTGACACTGTAATCGTTAGCGAAACGATCTACTCGTATGGCAGCAATGACCACGTCGTAGCACGGAAATCGTCGTCAGGGCGGTCGATCGATGGCGAATAACGCTGGAAACGCTGGCTAGGCTCCGGTAGGTTAGGTAGGGTGCTTAGGTGTTACAATGATTATCCGAGAGGGACAGCGAAAGGTAATTATGCCCGATAGAATCGGCGGGCGGGAGCGAGACGGCAGTATACTTTGCACAGGCGAAGAAAGAGAGAAGGGCAGAGACGGCGCGCCGCCGCCGTTGAGAAAGACGGCGAATCCTCGTAATTACCTCCAAGTGAGCTGCTTTCGGCTCAACCGAGCCGTCGAAACTTCGGGAATAAATAGTGTTCCGTATTACCGATCCGACTTTACGAGGTCAACGGAGGGACTGCCACGATCGAGCAACTGTTACGTTCGATCCAACGCCTCCATTTTCATCCGGACGTGTTAATTCAAGCAACCTGCCCGTTGGTATATTGTACTCGTTTCGTACGAGTGGATTGGGTGCAAGGATAGCTATATTCTTACAGATAATTCAAGAAGAACTCGTGTTGGTAGAATAACTTAGTTTCGAGCAAAGTCGATGCAATTTTATAAGGAAAATATTTTAACATATGTATTTATATATATATATCTGATTTCTTCGTTATTTTATTACTATTCTAAGTTCGTATGGTGATTATAACAGTTTGTGTTATTTCCTTTTAATTTGTACTTTATATTTTATATAACTATATAAATGATACACGGACAAGAAAATGAAAAATAACTAACCAATTTTGAACGAAGCGCATTCGATTTTGCAAGAAAGATATTCCGATATGTATTAAAACTGTAAGAAAAAATAAGGTGTCTATTTATATTAGCTATTTTAATTCGATATAACGTGGTGGTTAACAAGAAGCATTATTATACAAAACGTTTGAAAGGAAAATGATTAGTTCCGAACTCTCACAAAGTACTGTGAAAGACTGGTATAATATTGCGCAATGTTGTAAAACCTATAACTGGTATTATAAGCTTCAACATTTTTAAAATGTTTCGAGTGGGTAGCAAGAAACACATATTTAATACTAAAACCAAATAAAAAATAATCTTGAGATGGGTCGGCAAAATTTTATAATTGTTTTCTGGTAAGAAATGGAAATGTAATTTATCCTGATTTTCTCCTATGATCTTTATATTAATAACATTTATAACGTTTAACGAGTTATGTTACATGTTTTTTTCTACTTCGGTGATTGTTTCTGAGACATTCGTTTTTATCAATATCGTATTTTTAAGCAGCAGCCGGCGACGTATAATATAGAAGACAAAAAATATATACATATATATAGGCACCTAATATAATACATGTATAACCAATAAAAGTCTAATGGCAATAAAACCACAAACGGTAAACGGTTGAATATAATCAAATCATTTAAAGTCTCGTAATTTGCCATAAACTTCTCTAGGTAATAAACTTAGAATTTTAATATTGTTTTAAAATTAACTAACAGTAAGAAAATGAAGAAGCAAATGATATTACTTTGAAGAATATTACAAAAGAATTTAAGCTTATTTAACAATAAGTTAATCCTGGTGCGATATTTTCATTTTTATATATCGATCTTGTCTATTCTCATTTTAGAAAACAAAAAGAATTATTAATATTTTAAAAAATATTTAATAATTAAAACAAGACATTATACATATCAATAAAAATTTCTACATATTCTATTCGATCTCCAGATATCTTTTAATATTAGAAACATGGAACTGGATCGAAAATGACATAAATTTAATCTTCAATTAATATTGCAAGATTATAAACGATTTAAATAGTTGGAATTCTCCAAATACGTATCGATCAGTTAATCAGAAATGGAAGTTCGTATCCAAGATCTTTCTTCAAGGAGGAACATTACCGCGAGCACATAAGTCTCGCGATTCACAATGTTATTAGCTATCTTTGCGCAAGCACTTGCATAACGTTTGCCATTCGCCGGAGAACGGTACAAACGAAGTAAAATGTTTCTTTTGCTTGATACTAGCGTGTAAAGAGACGTTCAACGACAATTAATCCGCCTTCGCTGTCGCCAATCTACAATTCCAATGACGCGTTTAAACCAAGTGAGCGAATTATTGGAAAATTAATTATTAATAACTAGAAATTTGTACGTTGCTTCATGATGAACGCGAGCAAATATTATACGTAATGTATATATACACTCAGATCTAAAAGAATTAAACAAATTCCTTTTGGAACATTTTTAGAACATTTTTAGACCATTCGAATGTTCGATTTACAATTCAGCGAGCAGCTGTCAGACGGCAAACTGATACTCGTTTAGAGTTTCATTTGAGTAAACTTTTACTAAAAGTAGGAGAAGAACCAGCATTTTCTCGTTTGGTCTAAATGCCTCATAAAATATGTTTCCTTCTCTCGGCAACGATGAGACCGCGATGATTCTCGAGTTACAAACGGCGTGTGACCTAGTGCCGTGGCTTCAGGGGGTTGAACAGCAAACGTTTGCACGACGGATCGATGACTTTTCGCTCCGCGGATCGATCCCAGCTTTAGTTTTATCGATCGCTGTGTATATTCAATGAGGATACGCGGCAGCACGCGCGACGCGCTAAATCATTGAAATTTATGCAGAACCAGGACCCACTACGCGCAGTATCTTTCACTTTTCATTACGGGATCATTTGTCATACGTCCGTAGATCCCTTATCACTGGCCGATCATAAACAACCGAGACATAAATTTCAACTTTCGCGCATAACCTGACGGCGAACCATCGACCGACCAACGAGAAATTTATTACTTCAAAATCCACAGATCGCGAGTCGCGAGGAGCATTTTGTTTCGCTGATCCCGAGATTTTGACGCGTATTTCTTATATATACAGAATTGTCTTTCACTATGCTTAATCGTTAGGTCGTTTCATCTTCGGACGGCTGAGTTTCTTCATCGGTGATTTGAAATGAATGGGATTGTATGGCGAGATTGTGAGTCATTTGGATAAAGATATTATTCGGGAAGGTTTCATGGGATAACGTAACGCCAAGATTTTTGATCGCGAGGAGACATGGAAACTTGAAAGGTACCTTACGAGTTCAAAATACGAGGAAAAGATTTATTTGTATTCTAGAGAAGATTATGCAAAATTTTTCTGAAATTTATTATTCAAATGGCGAGTTGTGTGGTTATATGAAGAATTAAATGTCAGCGCTTGTAAATGTATGGGTTAATTAAGAGTTACGTGTAGTATACCATGTCCAAAATACGATTTTCAGTATCTTTCTAGTGTATAAAGTTTCCGATGCGTGAGTTTGAAGTAACGTCTTACTTACTGATTTAATAAGTGGATTCTTTCAGCTAGTGATAAATTGAAAAAAGTAACACTAATATATGTATCCTTTCTCCTCTACCATATTCCTCCATTTTGAAACAACTTTACAAAATCATATCGTTATGATGAATGAATATTGTAGGAAAAGATAGAAACACGAATGTAATGTGATTATTTATTGCAAATGACTGGCAATGAATTTCGAGCGTTAGAGATACATGGAAGCATCGACTGCCTGCAATTAGGGTACGAAAAGAGGGCATGATTATATTCAACATTTTGAGTGGAGAATATCTATATAATTTATCTGGATATAATGTACAAAAGATATGTGCACGAGGTACTAAATAGGAGCTATAGTCCCTGAATAGACTTACTTTTTGAACGATCATTATATGTATAGATTACGCTAAAAGAATCGTACATTGTTTTCCGTTAAGAACTATCTTGGAATATAATAATACAACAATCCCACAGCCTCGTACTTCCAAACACAATACAATAGAAATTTTACATTCTGCGATTTAATGTTCCTTCTTTCGAAAATTAGACTTTATTATACAAACTTTCTAACCAGAACCGTGAAACTTTAGAAAAGCGTTAAGTCACATCCTAATATCTCATAAAGAAGTGATATCTAGTGAAGCAGTCCGAAAATATGGAGCATTCGATGATTCGATTTCGAGAGAATAATTTATCTTGCCAAACATTTACCGACACGAATTCGACGTTTCGATTATCCCATACCCAAATCCATCATTTACGAACTCGTAATAGCATAGATGCCGGTGACTGGAGGGAGGAAGAACGGCGTTTCACAAAAGGATTTAATGCCCTGTAGACGAATCAGCGTCCCGCGTTCATTCACCCTGCGCCGCATAATTATGTGTCTATGCTTTATGGCAACGATGTAACGAACGCGCCCGGGTGCGCTTTCAGACGTTGTAAATTAAAGTTGAGAAAGTGCGCGGTACGCGAGCAGTCATCGCGAGCGAGCGAGCGCGCGTTAATTAAAGCTCATTGTAATAAAGAGCACTTTTTATTCACTTTGCCTCGTTCAGCCAAGCTAGTCGGTTCGGGCTAGCTACCGGGATATTTTTATGTTTAATTATATTAGGTTTTACGAGCTCAGCACCGACCGTCTTGGCCGACGTAAAACATCCCCGAGCCCAAAGAGTTTTCAACTTTAATTGTCGACTGGTCCCGGTGGTTTATCCGGCTATAAACACCGGCCTGGGCGACACTTCTTCAATGAGAATTCGCCACGACCATCCACCAAGCCTCGCTTCGTCTTCATTATCCGCCCTATGCCAAGAATTAATTACGATTTCGTTTCGAGACACGTTCTACCGAGATCGTGTTTTATACATTGTTGAAATTTATTGCGTTTCGCGAGGGTAATTAATGCTTGATTGCCTTGTATCGACTGCAGCGTCGCGATCGATCCTTCAGAGACAACGACGATTAGAATTTGGTGGTTTCCCGAGTGTTATCTTGGAATATTTTGATTTCTATACTTATGTGGTCGTAAATTTTTAATGGAGATAGCTAAGATTTGTGATAAAATAGGTAAGCAGATGTAAATATTTCAAGAGATGAGATATACAGCGAGTACGAAAGCTATTTGCACACTGCTACATGTATTATTACATTTGTATATCAGATAATTAAATCTAATTATAATAAATTCTGTATCATTTAATAATACGTTTATATGACTACAAAAATTTGGATACTATTTATTAAAAATCTAACATGAAAAAAGTTTCATTGCCAAATAAAACTGTGTACAGATATGTTTTGTAACCGCAGTGTACTTAGTTCGAAAGTGTGGATTTTTATCCAAGTTCATATTTTTATGAATACAACCGAAAAGATGAAATCTAGACAGAGATTCTTTTCATCCTCTAAATATTATAACGAGTATGTTACTGGGAATATTTTATATTTTTTCACAAATTATAATGAAGAAGCTGTAAAATACGCAATACGAATGTAGACGAAAGATGATTAACAGCGTCATTACTGAAGACTAAGAAGAATTTCATTAATGAAATGACGTCCGATGGAAAAACTAACACTTTCTCTTCCGCGCTAAACGATACGTTGCCAGATAAATGCATCTACCGTAAAACGCATCTATCAACCGTTTATAACGCATTTATCTCCATTTTCTTGACGATTGTCAACAGAAGAATCCAGAAAGAAATCAAACTGCACATCCACGCGTTATCGAAAGAATTTGGTCAACTCATCATAAAAAACGTCGTCAAGATTACCAAGAATATACGTGTATCATTTACAAACACATATTTAAACGACAGTGACGCGACGTTTGTTACATAAGTGTCAAGTTAAATATAGCTGAAACTCATGTTCTATCTTATTAACCCCAACTAACGAGAAACACTGCGGTCTCGTTCAGCATTTATCCTCGATTCAACATTTTCATCTGTGTTTCAATCGTGAAAATAAATTTTTCAACTACTAAATAAAAATGAATCAACGTTCATACTTACGAAAGCGAGATCTGACGATTAAAATCGATTTTCCAATGGTTGAACAACGACACGCGCCTATATATTTTTTTAACTACAAAATGAAATATTACAATTTTTTTTATTAACATTAATCAATAAGAAATACCTCGACGTCGATATCTTATCCTCGACACAAAAATTTTATTATATAGCGAGAATAAATTTTCTGATTTCTTGATTAGAACGTAATTACTGACTTTGATATTTTTCCTTAGAAAACTAGACCTAACGAAATATCTTATCTGACGATTAAGTTTTGTTTTATCTCGGGATCCGTCTTCGTTCGTGAAACGAAATGTTCGAATTTTTGCGTCGAAAAAGGCGCTAACTCACGTTGATATCAAGATTCGAACGGATCAAGGTGCAGCTGCGTTGCAAGCTGCGGATCTCTGTGTTTCCTCTCCCTCTGACCTGCTGGCAACCACCCTCTCTCTCTCACTCGCTCCTGGCACCGAGAGATATCAATTAGCACTACGTCCTGGGGAATTAATCTCGGGAATTAATATCGCGACGTTGCCAATTAATTTTCGTTAATTTCGAATCAGCAGTTTCCAGAGCAGTGCCAGTGCGGCCCCCTAACACAAATCCCTATCGCCTATGGTCGTGCCTCTGTATTCTAACTGGGAGGAGAGAGAGAGAGAGAGAGAGAGAGAGAGAGAGAGACGGACGGGAACTAAGATGAGAAGGAGACAGAGAGACACGTACGTAGAGACACGGGTTAGAGCGAGAAAGAAGGAGATGTGGGAGGACGAGGTTCCAACAAGGACGCTGTGTAGACACTTCCATGAAAGTTTGCAGCGAACAAGCGGCTGCCTCGTCGACCGTTTCTTGCTTGCACGCCCGATCGCGAGCGTTGCGTGCGGCGTTTATCAAAACACACATTTAATTATGCCGCGCGTTGCCACTGGCGTTGAAAGTAGTCGTACGCGGCTGCGCTTTCAAAAATCCCGCCTGATAGGCGGTACTATCTAACTTCCGGATAAGTTATATATTCAATTATTCTTGGTCAGTTTACTAGCTGTGACTATTTGTTACAATAATCTTTAATTCTGCTACGATTTATTTATTTATATCTTAATCTCGCTTTCGTTTCAACCAAGGCAGCGCCTTTAGATACTTCTGAAAAATCCTCAGCATAAAAATAAAACGGGAGATCGTGCTCGAATCCTTATAACGGTAAGTCTTTAAACGAGTAACTTTAAAACTATAAGCTGTCTCATCTTTGATTTCGAGTGACTCGTCTCTAGCTCGTTATATCTGTGTTTTATGCCTAATTGACGTATGGGAGACGGAATAGGTCATTAAGGAATTAAGTAACTTTTATTACTCGTGAAACATATGTATATTCTATTTTCAAGATTATGTAACTTGTTATCTTACCAAGTATTGTGTATATGGAACTTAAGATGAAGTTAACTTAAATTGGAAATATAATTCTTTTAGTTCAATTGTATATCGAAGGATAAACAGAAAAATATTTAATAATTTCATACTGGGAATTTTCATATTCAAAATTAAGAGCAGAATTGTAGAAATCCTGTTTAAAATTAAACGAAAAACAATTGTTTAATATATTTATGTATAGTAGGAATGCTTGAGGAGAATGTTTAGGCAGTCTACTATTCTTTTTAAATATTTCTGTTATCTTGCAAAATGAGTAATTTCACGCTAGTGTCAGATACAGTTTACGCAAACAAGTAATTTTACGTCAGTGACAACGAATGTGTAAATACTGACGAGCGATAATGTACACACGATGATTGGAGAACGATGTTTTGAAAAACGTTGGGAACGAGTTGACCGAAAAATATATAGGTGTTACATTTTTACGTGAAATTATTCACAAAACATCGCGGTAGGAAACGAGAAATCTGTTACATAGAATTTTTCTTTCTCTTTCTTTCATCCGTAAGAGAATGTCGGTTGTAATTACGAATCTGAGTTTAAGTCTAATGGAATACGCGTGACTTTTAGTTAAACAGGATTTGCATCTTTTTATCTGTGACCATGACTAATTTTATCTACTTAAAAGTACACAGAATTCTTCTTTTCGGGGGAAAATTACATCTACAACGATAAAAATTACTTTAAACTAAGTAACATTTTGATAATTGGAAAAATATAATAACATACACATATCACTAAAAGCAAGTAAAAATATTTAAGAGAATTATATTAGCTATAGCAATTGCAATAATTGCAATGTACAATACATTAATTCGTATCTTAAAATTCTAAAGAAAAAAAATGATTGTGAAATAAGTGTAAAATGATTGTAAAAAAGTGTAGAAAAAGTATAAACGTAGAATTTTCGTCTTTTTAGACAATATTGATAATTATGACTGCAAATGGCAATAAAGTGTACAGAATTAAATGGTACGAACCTATCTTGACTGATACGGAATGACGGACAGCGTAGAATTTTTCGGATATCGTCCATTTGTACAGTTTTAATATAGTACGACGCAATTTTAGAATAGAAGACGAATGCGCACATCACTCCGCACGGTTCAAACTTTCGAGACAAACTGAGGACTCTGTTTACGATTTCCGGCCTTGAAGGGCGACGCGCCTCGGACGCACCTACTTGACGATCGATTTACACACTGAGGATAATACTGAAATAAAGGTATTCTTAGAAATAAAAAAGTATCTTCCGTTGAATTGAAATATTTAAAAAATTGAACATGCGTCGTAATTGAAAAAAATCAAACATTTATTCTTGATAAAAGTAATAAATTTTACGGTTTAAAAGTTCTTTCTCTATATAATAATAATATAAAATATAAATAATAAAATTCAAAATTTGTAAATATTTTTTCCAACGAATATGTAATTCAATAAATCTATATGTTTCCTAACATAATACTTAATGTATTAATACGCCAATAAATGTATCTAAAAATAGTAAACATTTTTGCACTTGGAATTAGTCGACATTTCTATTGCATAGATGCAATATAACACAACCAAAGTCTCTGATAATTAATAAAATCTCCAAATTCATGATCTAGTAACCCCATTCACGATTATCGAACCACCAACCATAAAAAGTAGCTCTTTAAAACGATCAAATAGCAATAAACCATGCTTAATCCATCAAGCCTCCATCGACTCTTCGATCGCTTCCACGATCAAGGTTAGTGAATTGGTTCATGATGAAACGTACGAGAAATATTTGCATAAAGATAATTGTAGCGAAGGGAGAGGAAGCGCAAGGAAAAACGGGTGTCCTTCGGTTGCCCGTGAAATTTCTGCTAGGTGGTTCGGAAACGGGCGTGGAATTGCATGTTTCTTGCGTCTCTGACTGTGCGAAGGGGTGGCATGGCGACGGTTTCGTTTGCGTTTATCAAAACACACATTTAATTATTCCGCGCATCGCCGTGGGCGCCGAAAGTGGATACGCGGCTGCTCGCTTATTCCGCGCTTAATTCACACCTGGAACCGTGACGGAGCGACTAGAGCCGCTTAAATTAAAGCGACGGATAATAAAAGCGTTAGCTCGTTGGAGCCCCGGGTTCAGCGAATCCCTTTCCTTCTTTTTTCTTTTTTCACCAACTCGCACCCCCGTGCATCTCCTTTTTCCCTCCTTTTTCCCCGACGTTCTTTTTCTTGTCTTTTTACCCCGGTTTTTTGACCGTTCCCTCTCTCTCTCTCTCTTTCTCGTTTTTTTTATTTTTACACCCGTTTTCTCTCTCGTTTCCGCCACACGTACGAGGTGAAAGTTGCGTGGCTGCAACTTGCCTTTTGTTTCCCGCGCCCTTGCCGAGATTTTAAAACACAGGAATGCGACCGCGTGCAGCCGAATTTAGGGGTGGCTCCGCGGTCGACGAAAACTGTGCCATTTTAACTGTATTCCTACACACCCACGCGTGCCACGTTAATTGGGAAAGTAGGGAAAATAGTTGGGAACTGAGTCACGCTCGATTCCACAGAATAATGCACCTCCTGTATACACCAGTTTCTATGTTCCCTTGTTGAGTGAAGATGCCAGCTTTTTTTCGGACATCCGATCTCTTCCTTTCTACTTTTTAGCGTATTCAAATAATACAGTGAGAAAACATGATTTGACTTGAAAGTGGAATTCTTTTACTATAAAAGAATTCTTCATGTAACGTATTAAACAGGAAGAACGACTTAAAAAGTCGCTTAGATTCCCAATCCCTTAAACATAAATAGGTATACATAGTACATAGAATATACATAATAATTGCCTAATTTAGTTAGGAAGTCTCTTTTTCAATACACTACTTCATTTCAAATAGATCTGAAACAGAAATCCATCTCAAACAGATTTATCTTTGTTAATTTATAACTTCGCAATCGTAGAAATGTTCAATTAAAGAATGAGTTTGACAGATTAAAGAGAAACTTCGTTTTTAAATACTTTTGAAGAATAAAAATTCGACTGGAAAACATCACGAAAAGATCAAGAAGAAGAGGATAAAGAGGCAAAAGAGTATGAATAAAAGATCTTGAAAGGCGTATCGCATAACAGACCGATAAGAGGGAAAAATAAGACACACTTGCCGCCGGGTTTCCACGAAATCCGACGTATGACCTTTGAATTGAAATACGCGGTGGGAATATGTGACCGTGGAAGAGATTACGCGGTGGTTACACCGAGTGAAACGCTTTAACACGCACACGCGTCTCAGGGTACGCGCGAATTTACGCGTGCGCACGCTACTCGCAGCCGGTTAATGAGACACATTCACAAAGTTTGCCCTACGCCGAGACGAGTCGATTGTACGCCGAGAATTAGCTTTTCAATTCAGCTGGTCCCGGCCCGGCCCGAACTTACGGCTCCAAAGTTCGCCTGAATTTAAATACGACGTCTGGATAAGTCGCGCAACATGCTCACGGCCAACCCTTCGTTCATGTCGTTCGCCTGTCTCTTTCGACCTCCCCGCTTTTCACCACCCCCGTTCCAATCGACGCTTATTTCCAGCGGTGAAAATTTATTACATGAATAAAAAAATCGGAAATTATGGAATTTTACTTATTAGGGTCCTGGATTACTCCTTCGAATTTTGATTGTGGCAACTCGAAGTTTTTGATAACGCTAGATCGATTTTTAACTATTAGAGAATGTTGGCAATATGAATTACTTTGTGGAAGTTCAATTGTAAAAATTCGAATTCGAATTCGAAATATTGGCGGATTGGATTTTTGACAATTAAAGACTACAAAGAACATAAATTATTTTTGGAGAGTTTGAAAACTCGAATTTTTTCACGTAGTCAGCTGTATTAAACCTAAAAATGCTTTCTGCAGGGGAAATTCAAATCTTTTTAATATTGCTCGATTGACTTTTCGATGATTAAATAATACTAGAAATATTAATTATTTCTTGGAATTTTGATTAGGGAAACTTAGATTTTTAAATATTCGAATTTATGATGAACGAGGAAAATGTCACGCTATTAGTATATTGTTTTTCTCATTGAAAACTCTCTAATGCACTGCACATTATTAACTTCCCTCTTCCAAACCACAAACCAAAAGCAACTATTATAGCTCAACAATTCTGCGTGTCATTATACTTTCTCTTACCGCGAAACAGAAAGTCATCTTCAAGCTGGTATTCGCAACAAGCTTCTAATCATACACGTAGAAACCCACACATACCTATTAGGGCGCTATTTCAATTTTACGATGAGAAATCACGACAATCTTATATATACACGTTTCATTAACCATTAAACAACTTTCTTTTATTGTTTAGCAAACGAGGAAGAATGTAAGAATGTTCTGCGAGAGGGATCGGTTTTCAAAGTGTTTCCAACTCGTCGAAACGCTTGTAGTACAATTATTCAACCGGCATCCGGTCCACCGGCAAATTACGCGTATCCCTTAGCCGTGAATTCTAATTAACAAGCGAAAATGAGATCGAAGAGAGGCGAGGGGGAGGGCGGAAGGGCGGGGAGGGTTGGGCTTCGATTAGCCGAGGGACTCTCGTTACTAAATTCAAAACAATAAGGGAGACAGAGATAGAAAGAGAAAAGGGAAGGACTTGTATCGCCGTGAATTTCACCCGCGCCTGGTAATGGAACTTCTGCCGCTTTTATAAAACGGGCCGGGCTTTCTTAAATAATGAGATACATTTAATCAGAGGATTAATGAACGCCAAAGAAGTGGAATGAATTATGAATGATATTTATTCGTCGAGTACCGAAGCGACTTGGGAAAATGATAATGCGGATCTTCGTCACGATCGTAATAATAATAGCAACAGCGACAAGAAAGGAGAAAAAAGAAAAGAGAAGGGAAAAAGGACGGAGGAAGAAAAACGTATAAAGAACTGGTGATAATAAAGGAAAGGACGAGATGCAGGAACAATAAGAAACGTGTTCAGGAAAGCCAAAGCCAAAGAGGGGATGAAGAGGGTCGGAAGGGGGAGAGGTAGGACGTGAAACTTCGTCTCTTCGCCTCTATTTGCATAAAATCGTCGTAGTCGACGCCTTCGAAGATAATGAAATGAAACTAAACAAATAACGCGGATGCTAAACATTAATTACATTCGCTCGTGGAAAGCGAAGACCGACAGAGAAAGGGTGAACGTAGCGAGAGGGTTTCGTGGAAATTAAGAGACGTCGAGGTAAGGGGATACGAAAGGGTTGCAAATAGGTGAGAGGGAGGGATAGGTAAGGTGGGACAGAAACATGGCCGAAAAGGTTCGAGAACCGAGTACACCCCGACGGGGTGGCGAATTAAGAAATCGTTTAAGAAGTTTATATCGGGCACGTTGCCAGAAAGAACGGGGCGAACCGCCCACTTTGCCAAAGATACTACTGCATTTTAAACGACAAAGCCTGAAAGCTTTCGCGGCAGCCACCCTTCTCGTTCGACCCTCGTTCCCGTGATTTCGCAGTCACGTTCATAAATTCCGATTGACTAATCGAATTTTCTCACACTGAAACAAATTATACATACAGTGACTTGCAATGATATTCGGACATTTCGAATATTTTTGCGATATGATGTTTGAGCATCATTTATCTTATTGTTTTTTATTTAGAAAAAGTATGTAATATTAATGTTATTAAATAAATAAAACGTTTCTACTAATTATAATACTTATTTCGACATACTACAAAACAAAGTTATGCTATTATAAAGCAGTAATACATAACGATCGTATCTCGCATATCATGGTGTACAAAATTATTATGATTTTTCGAATTTTTAATGACTCGAACAAGTTCTAATCGATATTGTATATCATAAAAATATCGTAATATCTATATTCATTTTAAAAGGAAAGCAACAAAATTGTATGGAATTGTATCGATTTTAGAAACATCTAAGATTCGTTAAAATAAATTAAGAATTTTTCATGAATATGGAAGAGAAAAATAATTCTTCAGGATTTATGAAGTACATTTGCTAATGCAATGTCATCTTCATTTAGATTGTATCACGTTCTTTAAGTAGTTTTACAAGTAAAAGTTTGCTACCGTGAATTTAAAGAAATATCATTTCAAATTAATATTTTAAGAGTTTCACTAACCACTTAAGAACATACACTCTCACAGTATGTAAAATCAGTTTGGTTATTTTAATCGTCGATCTCTAAAAATTCCATTTGCAATATCATAAATTCTTGTTAGTAAACTAATAAAAAAAGTTATATGCGAAGTGATTAAAAACATCCTCTTAATTTCAACCAGTGGTCTATCCTCTCCCTACTTACAAATATTATTCAGTATTCCTTAATCATTTTCTTTCGACGATCAAATTCTACCGATCGACTCTAACATCAAAAACATCGTATCTATCAAATCCAGTCATAACGTAATTAATCATAATTATTCTTCAAAGTAAACGAATGGTACACCATCGAGGCAATTATCGAAGTCAACGCAACGTAAGTAAATCGCTCGTTATTCTCGAAAGCTTTATCGAGAGTACGGCGTAATCCCGAGGCCCGTACTAAATCGGTTGAAAAATATGCGAGAAGAGCAACCTGGCTCGGCGTAGTTTCCGTCCTCGCATTTTCTGCAAACGATAAACCGCGCGATGCACACGCACGCGGTCGTGTATGCACTCGGTTTGTGGATCGTGGAAGGAGGACGAGTTATGCGATACCGCGAATCCTCACGTACGGATGTATGATAGCCACTGACCGTTGCATTTCGTTGGGTATGCATTTACGAGCATGTTGGACCTCTTTCGCGGAGACATTGATGGACAAGCGCAGCTTATATGGCTACTCTGAGAGAGGCTCGTCGTGGCCGTTTACATATTTATGTTATGACTCCGCTTCACTCGACTTAATTGACGGAATTGCCATAAATTTGCGAATATCGCGTGGACAGAGACGACGAAGACGACGAAGACGAGGAAGACGACGAACGTCGGAACGTTACGTGTATATTTCTATATACATATATATTTATATGCACACATATATATGTGTGATCGGTACGAAATATACATACATACATACGTATGTATATCTAGAATCGAAACGAATTCCAATGAATACCGATCAGGAGAGTCATGGAACATCGTTCCGTATCCGACGACTACTAGGTGGGAATTCCAAAAGACGGGGCTGTAATTGACGGAATTCCTGCGAGTTTTGAGCGCGTACAGCTTTTACAGTGATCGATACACCGTTTTGTCTAGTGTAGTAGTGGACGATCGTGAAGTTTCCCTCGAGTCTTGGAGGGTTTCTAGAGGGGACGTAAGAGACTCGGGAAGAATGGTGTCGTTCAGGGGCACGGTATTTCCGCCGAAATTTCTGCAGACTGGATATTTTCGATAGAATCTGCCGTATAATGATAAAAATCTCAAGGGACATCTGACGGTAACTTCTTTGCATTCGATTCGGTTCCAACTATTTGCCAATGTTATTAGAAAGATGTTCATCACATGAAATTCATGAAGCATCAAATTCTGAATTGCAGAAGTAATTCTATTCATCCAGCGAGAGTTTTAGAACAAATTCTTCGGAGAATACTAATAGCGAAGCAGCATGTATATGTTTGAATGCCAACGACTATTTACTGTCGTTATGAGAAGAAATTTCTTCAACCGCTTCATCGTATGATTATAAAACATAAAAGTCTCTGGACTATGAACACGATTCTATTCATTCAACGAGATTTTTTTCGCAACATCTCCGAAACGTCTTGATAATGAATACTTTTGCATACTTACGAATACGAGCGAATACAATGGCGAATAGATACTATTTATAAAAATCTCTACAATTTCTTGTCATAAAATATAATTGGAACGACAGAACTTTCGCTATCCAAAGATTAGCAAACAATATTTTTAAAAGATAGTAGTTGCCATTAACAATTAGAAACCACTAACGACAACGATATATAACTGCTATCAAAAAGAATTTCCAGAATTTCCCATCATAAGATATCAATCTTGGTAGCACAGAAATATTTCTATCCCTCAACAGGACTTCCTCAATAAAATCTCCAATGCATACCATTAAACGAACCCTCCTATACATTCTCAAACGCGCTGAAACACTCGCCAGTGTTTATTACTCTCTTCCTGAATCCTATATCCTAGCTATACGGTTAATTTTCTTCCTAAAAAGAAACAGCGAAGAAACATCAAGGGAGATAGGTTAAGGTTCACCATGAAATTACCCGATGGCGTAGGGGACCCGTACCTTTCTAGCCTGGAAGAGTCTCCGAGAATCCTCCCATTTATGCGATTCGTCATTGTGCAACGATTACTTAGCCGCGGCGCATGGTAGCGTACGGCTGAGATGCATTCCAATGTATACCGATTAAGAGAGCCAAGGGAACGTCGTCTGGTATCCGAGAGCACCCGGCGACTCGATGGGAATTCGAAAAAGTCGCCGTTGGCGGTTTATCGTATAGGTTTAGCGGGATTCGTCGGGGAATAACTCACGTATTCGGATCTCTGGCAGCGAGTACCATAGAGATCCATAGAGATGCAGGGGAAGAGAAAGAGAGTGAGAGAGAAAGAGATGGAGAGGGAAAGAGAGAGAGACAGAGAGAAAGGACAGAACGTTTCTCTTTAATTGAATCGGATCTACATATCTGGATGGCTCCATTCGTCCGTGCACGGAACCGAGATTCTATAACGAAGGCGGACGCGTTCCGGTCTCGCGAAAAAAAATGGATATTTGCCAAAGCGTTTATCTTCGTGTAATTGCGCTTTTAAATTTGCTCGTGCCGCTTCAACCACCCCTACAACCCCTCCATCTCCTTCTTGTCCTCCTTCCCCTCTCCACGTTGTTACGTTTCCAATTTCTACCTGCACTTTTTATTAAAACATTATTGCTTTGTATTATTGTTAATCAAACTGAACGAGACACACGCTAAATCTCGGCCCCTGCTACGCCAGTAATTAGCGAGCATTTTTGTGTTTGTTTCGGAACGTGAGAATCGATAGCGGTTGACTCTTACGAGTCTAGGGATGCTGGTATATATGGAAACGTGGACAGAACGTGGAGAGAACGTGGAGAAGAGATTTAATCATGTGTGATTGTCGAGGTTGAGGAGCAAATCATCTGCAATTTGATCGTGGAATGATGTTCGATTGAAGGATACTTGACTCGGAATTTCAAAGCGTTTGTAGTGAAAGAAACTGGAAACAGAGTTTGAATCGAGTGCTTGGTAGTGAGATTATTATGTGTACGAAGGTTTCGGTGGTCGATTTGGAAAATAGAAGGAAAAAGGAAATGTAGAAGAAAGCGGTTAAGAATCAGAAATCACTTGAGGACGAAGAACTAAAATGAGCCGACACAAATCGATTAGAGTCAAAGTGATTGCATTTAATATCTAGCTTCCTTTCTCAAATTTCTACGTAGTATTTAATCAATTATTATCACATTATCGTTTTCTAAATATAGTCATTATTCTTTCATTTGACATTACTATTTTATTGATAATAAACCTGTTTCCAACCGAACATTTCTACATGATTATATATGTAATGATAATGATCGATAATGATATATATTTAATAGAAAAAGATATAGATCTATTAGTTTTTAATATTACCAGATCTGACAGACGTGTAATACATCGGTTTCGCCTATAATTCACGTAGAATAAAGTTGATTTCACGTAAAAATGAGGGGGGTTACCTGGCACATGGACATACAACCGCTGCGAAGACGCGATAGTGACGTTTCTCGAATGATGTAGGCGGGCATAAAGTGGACAAACTAGGGCCATTTGTCTGCTTTCCAGGAGTCTGTACTTCACGATGCCATGGCATCGAAGGGGCAGCGCGAGGGAATGGGCACTGGTTTATTTCAGAGATAATCCAAACAAATGTACTCGGTGGCTCGCGAGTAAATAACATGCAAATGCCGTAATGCTGGTTGACCGATGGTTTCACTCGTCTCCAGTCTCGGACGTGCTCCGCCAAACCTCGTGTTCCATTGTCTTTCTTCCAGAGCGGAATTTAACATCGATACCAGACCATTTGTAGACCATTTAAACACGATACCAGTAAACAAACGTTCGAAAATATGTATGTGCATTAAAAGTATTAGCTCTGAGTGTATCGTAATTTGGAAATTATCAATAAATAATTCACTATGAAGAACACATCAAATATTGATCAATCATTACCGAAAGTTTTATTCCTTGATGTATTTCTTATAGGATAATTTTTTTTTAATTCCATATAAATTCATTCTTTATTCTATATAATATTTTATATAATCTATATAATCAATTTCGTAAAATATTTATTGAAATATCATACGTATATTTTTTCTATATTAATGCAGATGTGCTCGATTATTTTGCGATTCTTTTAGAATAATGGTTCGAATCTGATCCGAATGTAGTAATTAAATTTCTGTATTACTATTAAGGGTAGTTTTTAAGAAATAATTAATTAATGAATACAATAAAATTACAACACCATCATCCTTTTGAAATTATGATAAGCATGTCTGAGTAAAGGGAAACTGCTTGAAAGGATAAAATCATTCAGAGATCAAATGAGTATTACCAAAATAACTAATATTGTTATATGAAATTTGATATATTTTTGGAAAGACAGTTGAAAGATAGGAAAATCTTTTGTAATCGTAAATAAATTAAATCCTAAATTTCCTGCGGCAAACGAAAATTGACAAAAGGCTGATTCACACGAGTTGACCATAGGGGAAGAGAGAAGGCCGGATAATTAAAATGTGTGAGCGTACATGCATTTTACAAAATGAGCTTTTTTATTCGCGTGCTGGTATCGCGAACGAATATAAATATTATAAATTTCCTTCTGGAAAGTGGGAAAGCGAGAAAGAGAATATAATACCATTTTTCCACAGGTTGAGCTTCGAAGAAGACATAATTTAATGCATTACTGGCGTGGATCGCGCGTATTCGTGTGTTTACCTATTCGTATTATGTTGAAAAGCTGCATCGATTTCCATAAAAATTTTTATTCATTTCGTAATGGTACTTTTATTTTCACGGAGAAACGCGATGCTCGCATTTTCTGTTTTCGTTTCGCGATTAATAAAACGAATGCCCTTGGCAAGCAAATTTCGTATTTCAATTCGAATTGCGTAAGTACGATTGTCCGTTTCCCTTGCGTGCCTTATATTCGACTATTTTCGTGCCTGTCCCCAATTTTAAACGCGATAAGTCACGACGATGGACGAAAATTTTCATCTCGCAAAATCGTCTTCTGCCGTGAGGTATTTAGGAAGATTGGTAATTTGGACGACTTGTGTTTGTTACGTTTTTATCCGAATAATAAACGATTGTTTGCGAGAAGTATTTCGAGGATAGGTTGACATTTTTTAAGATGAGAATTACGAGATATCATGGCGTCAGATGGGTCTCGGTTTTTTAATCAGAGAAAATGAAGCTTCATCATAATTAGATTGCGAATGTTTATGCAATTTCATATTTTGTACAGACATTCATTACGAATATCCATCTTGTAATATAGCAAACATATAAGTGCCAAATATTCTGATATGTGTATTTTCTGATATTTATATATTTTTTGAATTAACGTTCATCTATGTACATTTGTTATAAATCCATAGACATATATAGGCTAATCACAACAGAATATACAAAGTAAAAAGCTATGAATCACGGCATAACAGCTGCATGCCTGAAAGACTTCAGTGACTGAGCAATTTGTAATAAATATCTTGTAACTTCAATATCCATTTCCAAATTGGTTTCAAACTGTCCAAACATAATCACGATAGGCGTGTCTCGTTACAGAGCAGATGGAACTCCAAAACGTTTCGTATAAAGAAACTAGCGATATGCAAATATAATGAAAATTTTCTGTGGTAAATATCCAAACACTTTGATGAGCCACTCTAAGGAACTTGTAATTCTGGAAGCTGCGACGAAAATGGTAGCACAGCAAGGAACAACCGAACCGGAGGGACGACGTAATCACGCGCTTTAATCTTGGCAAGACTGACAGAAAATACCAGGGACAAGCATATAATTCCGGAAGTCTTTCGAGCATTAACAATTGTCCCGATCACACGGAGGGATGCGCAACTTAGTTCCCGGACTGCTGGCCGATTCTCATTCGCGTCTAACGGGAGTTGAACAGATAACCTGGTTTCGAAAGGGGCAGCAGATGGGGTGTTGGCCACTGGCTATCTCAGACTTCCCTCATCTTGTGCCGGTCTGCCCTCGTGCCCGCCTCACCCCTTACGACGAGAGCTACCCTGCTTTATCCGCCCGCTCACCATCCACCCCCATAGTTTCCTGGGAGATCGATTGTTATGCATAGCCTGTATTTGCCCGGCCAGCTCTGTAACCGGCCCCACAGTCTGGAAACTCAGGGAGTCTGCAAGAAGCGACTCGGCCCGACTCGACCGATTGACCATCGTCCAGAAGGGACCCGGCCGGAGACGCTCCACGAAGAAGGCAATTTCAAATGGACAGGCAAATTAGACAGCTCGGTTACTTTTAAGGCTTCCGCCAGGACATGGTTGGAGAAATCGATAGCTTCAACGATAGACGTAAGTAGCTGCTTTCGATTACAAGTATACTGCGGTTTTTTATGCATTTTATACATATTTGAAACTGCACAATTGCGCAATATGAATATAATATGAAAAAATACATAAAATATGTAAAGTATAGTGCTTGATATAGTACTCGATAGGTAACACAATTTTTTACCTAGGCGCAGTCTGATCATAGGATATTTTGAAAGGAATCGGTCGAATCGAGAACTTTAATCGTAATGGTTGATGTAATATAGGAAATTTTGAAACAGCTTCTTTTAATCCAAAGTATAACTGAATAGATCTAAGTAACAGATTCTATCGCTGTCAAGATTTTATAGTATCGATATAGTAACGTTTTATCAGTCGTTGAGAATTTTGGGAAAAAAATTTTTAGAAAAATTGGGACCGCGCATCTATCTATCTTTATAATATCCATTATACAATAAGAGTTTGTTATAATTATTAAAATGAAGGTTTCCGAGTAGCCAGAATTTCAGTTCAGCAAGAATATATAATTGGTGGAAATGGTGAAGCGGCTTAATAGATGCGGGCAGCTATAAATTTAGTTCCCGATGGTAATTGTTGATCTAATTTATCAGGCATTTCTTTGAATAAGCTGAGAAATCAATGAGGAAACTATTTCCGGTGAATTTTGAGAATCCAGCCAGCTGACATGGACGAAGAGGCCACTGTCCTTTCCAGGATGTTTATTCTTGCGTGGACTGGCCTGCTCCAAGCAAACAACGAAATGCAAATCGAGATTATTCCGGACTGCGCTAACCGTTAACCTGAATTATTCGAGTCTTAATGATAGCTTAGGCACCCGCCCTCCGATCTGAGGGATCAGAGCGTGAATATTGCCAGAGTTGATGAACACTCTGGAATTAGGCTCTCGTTCAAATGTTCCTGTCCAAAGAATCCGCTTATCGATTTATTTTCGGATTTAATCCCTTATTTTTCCAAACGAAGTTGTAGGAAATTTTCTATTCTTAAAAAAAAAAAAAAAAAATCAAATTTTCCACACATATCGAAGAATTTTAAATTGAATTAGTACTTTAAGAGCGGAATACGGTAAAACATGCTTCTAGTATTAAATAACCCTATGACATTATATTTTCAAATATTTCAGATAATATAAAGTGTACACAGTAAGTCACATTTTCATTTCTTTTTTTTTTTTTTCAAGTGAAAATATTTCCTACCCAAAGTAATCAGCCTCAAATCTATTACCAGAAATATTTTCCTATTCGGCTTTTATGTCCTCTCCATAATTTCAAAAATGTTATTTCCTATAATATTAGAATATTGCTTTTTGATATTTTTTTTTTATAAAACCTTGTCAATCCAGCAACTATTTTGAAGGTATCATATTTGACTGACAGATTCTTTTTATTTTCAGCCGTTATATCAAAACATTATTTTTTAATCATAGAGTGACATTAAAATAACGAAAATAAATAAAACAATGTAATTTAGACAATGTTAAATAAACAATATAGAAACAATAGTCAAAATTTCATTAATATATCCTTCATTTTTCACACCAATATTTTTAAATAAAGTCATTCAATGCGCTCTGTCAATAAAACGTTAATACATTTTTTGATTGCAGCAAAGAAGTGAACAATCCCAGAGTAAAGCAAGTAAAAAATTAATAAATTCACTACTAAATCGATTCCCACTCCTTAACTGTAATTAACAATCCAAATTTTAAAAGCTTTTTTAAAAAAAACCGTTAACCTAATAAACAACAATAATCGACCAATGACTCGCCAATGAGCTGCTTGTAGACGACGCACCCTTGCCAGGGGCCCAAAGGGGCTGAGAAACCGCGATATGAGATATAGGAGGTGTTTCAGGAACAATAGATACGGAATGTGGTTAACCGAAGAAAGCTGAAACGGGAGCCGGAATAAACCGAGAAACAATAAAGTGGAATGGCCGAGCAAGGGTAAATGGGTAACGACGTTTGAATCGTCGAGGCCGAGAAAATACCCAAGGGAGTCGAATGGTGTCGTCCGCAGTGAAAGTATTCGTACGGATTTACTTTTTTCCCTTAGCTAAATCTTTCCTCTAGGTACCACCATATCAAGCAAGTTCAAATCGTCGTCGATGACACATTTAACCTTTCTCTTCTCTCTTAAATAGATATTACTAGGAGATTATTGAACTTAAGAGTCATTATCTTTCTTAGATTTTTTTTTACAGTTTTAGGTTGGGAGATTAGTGTTATACAATATCATATAGTGTTATACAAACAACGTGTAATTCTTACCGCATTCCTTTTCTAACTTTTACAAATATTCATAAATTCTCAGACGGTTACTTTGCATGAATCAAGAATTCTGATCGATCGATCGTTTCCTTAATAATTTCGATTAACTATCGCGCCTTTCGCAACGTTAGGATGTGTCCAAATACTTATGAACCTATACAAGTATGTGTGTATACGTGTAAACGATTCACACAGAATCCCGGTGTGGCCCGGAGCGTTTACGTGTTCATAAAACTCGAAGGATCGCTTTGAGTCGACGAAGTAACGCGATGTTGGCTGCCTCGTAGGAGCAGCGATACGCCGAGGGATCGAGGATGAGGGCGAAAAGGAAGTGGAAGAGAGGTTGGCGCACGATGCCTGTGCAGCAGGCTGCTAAGGGGGTGGAGAGAGAAAGCGAACGAGGGTGTTTTTCCACCACCAGTTGCTCGCGGCATCCGCAAACCCCTCTCGATTCTGGATGCTACATAGAACGAGAGAGAAAGAAAGAGCGAGAGAGAGAAAGAGAGAAAAAGAGGGGGAGAGAAAGCTAGGGAACGAATGTTGTCAGACCATAAAAGTCCCAAACTCGCTTCCAACCGTCCACTTGCTGTTCCTCTCTTCGACGTTCGGCCTCTTCGACCTGGATACACATTCACTTATACGTGTATGCATGTAGATGTGTACACACGAAGGCGCGTGGGTTTCGAGGGCGTAACGAGGAACTCCGTACACGGACATGGAAAAAAGTCTTGTCACGGTTCAACGCGTCTAGCGTGAAGGTGAACGACCGTGAAGGAGGATCTGACGACGCTGATAGAATTTAGATTAATGGACCCTCGCCTGTGATTGCGGGGGTGGATGTGTAACAGTATGTTTCTCTTGTGCTTGCATTTATAGCCGTGTCTTTTGTTTCGTATATTCTGTACTCGTATTTGGGTGCTCTTGTAATGGGTTTAAAAAATGATGAATACTTGAGCTGGAGAATTTGTGATTTTTCTTTTTTGTTAAATATGATGTCAGCCGACATGATCCATTAATTTTAAGAGACTTGGGTTTTATGATTTAACCCTTAGTTACTGGACTTGGGCCATTTTCTAACTTGAATTCAATTTCCAAATAGAGACAAATTTAACCTTGTTTGAAAAAGTAATTACTACATATTATACATGAATATTTGGTTCTCCACGAATGAAAATGAATTAACTACGTTCGTTTTCCTTTTTAAAGGTTTTATTGTAGAAAACTATATTATCGAAGAAAACTATGGTCATTTAATTTCTATTTATTTTACGTTTCTTTCTGATCTTTCTCTTACAAGCTTTCTAAAATTGTCATTCCTCGTTCTATTCATTAAAATGAGAACAGTAGTAGGACGTCGTTCGGAATCACTTTACGGTTTTCTCTTAGTGAAAACAGCACGTTGGAGTTAGATGACCAACGGAAAGAGAGTTTCGGATAACCGTTGTCAACGCGTAATCGTAAACCGATAAAAACGAACGCGAAGATTTCGAAGGAACTCGTCGAGGGGTGGTTTTTTTTCAGCCACCAGTTGCTGCCAGGCCAGAAAACCCCACTCGAATCGACGCTGCATTACCGTAAAAGTCTGAAGCTCTCAGTTACCGCCGTGGCTGCCGGTGGCTGCCTCTTCTTTTTCCCTTTTCCGCCCTCTTTTCCCGTCCATGGCCTCAGACTCTCTCTCTTCGGCAACGAAACTGGGTTAGAGAATAAAACCAGGGAAAAATGCCGGCGAACGAGTCGATTGCTAGCTAGGGGAACACCACCACCGTGATTCCGTGATCCCGCGCGATTCCGTACGTCGGTTAAAGTTGCGCAAAAGCACGGAACCACCGTTTCGTTAATCGAGCAGAGGGTGGAAATGGTTCAAGGCCGATCAATCGAAGCTTGTTTACGATTTCACTGGAAGATCGCGATATTGCTATGTTATTATGATCGAAGGATTTGTTTTTTGATACTTATATACAATATTTGTTTCTGCTCGGACACCTGATCCTTGCAAAATTAATGTCAATCGATCAAATCGATTGAATTTTACGAAATATATTTCACAAATTGTCAGTGCTAGTAAATTTTCTTGTATAATATTATAGTAACAAGGGTGGTCACGAAGAAAATACAAAAGTGAACTTCAAAAATCAAAATTCAATCGATTTCCTTGTCGATGTAAAATCGTAGAATTCGTTTTATATTTGTAACATATTTTTGTTTCGAATAGTTTCATATCAATATCAAAATCTTCTGTACCAATCTGTATATTATTTTACCTACTTCTTCACTACGTTCACGTTCTTAATTCACTAAAAATAATTAACTTCAATTCATTAATATTTATCAATATTCCTGTCGATTTCATTCACAAAATATTTCTATCTATATTTCTAATAACTTTACGTCAATATCAAAACCCTATGCGAAATAACTTGCCTAGTCTTCACGGAGATTATAACATCAATCTCAAGATTCTCACTAACCGTTCCCATCCTCATTTTCATCAGATACCATAAGAAACATCAATCCATCTGAAACGTTCCATTACCGTCAAGACACCTGCTAATTTTCCATATCCATCTCGCCGCGAAAATAGTTTTGCATTAATCCCACGCCTCCCAGAATTCTCAGAAAAATTCGACGTCTGGAACACGCCCGTAGCGAGGCTCGTTCGCGGAAAGCGTTCAGCTTGCGGCGGTTTCAGGTTTAACCTCGACTGAAGATAAGATGTCGGGATATATTCAAAGCGGCCTGACCGGGGCTACTGCGCTTGTAGTTTACCTGAAGCCGGCTACGTCTTGGCAGAAAATTAATTTACTCGATTATGCCGTTTTTAGTCGTACACCGGTTAAGAAGACTCGCAATCGCGAGCCGTGCATTATGCTCGGAGCGTCCCGAGGGGCAACGCGCACCCTACAGCGGTCTCTGCTTACATTAGCCACCCTTATGCAAATTAATACGAAACAAAGTACACCGATGCGATCCTTCAACCCTACACCAAAGAAAAGATAACCTTGTCTTCTCCTGCCTTCTCGGTCTCGTTGCAGTAATTCACGAAATTACCATGCGTGGAAGAGCGTGTATCTATCATGGTGATCATCCTAGAACACTGATCTCGTCTGTTACCATGTTTCCGCGTCGGATAGTCGTCCATCGATTCGATCCCCGCGACTGGCGTCTTTTGGTGGACTTAGGACTCGATAACTTGAAATTTTCTTTCCTCGAAAATTATCACGTTTCATAGCATTGAAAAGTATTACAAAAATGCGAAGATTGTAGAGAAAATAGGGGTGAAGGTTTATAATTCATAACTATAGATTTTCTCTCTTGATAAATTTTATATCCACCACATATATTTTTTGAAATTTCTATTTAAAAATCTGAATTATCACGAAAGATATAAATAAAGTTAAAATAATGTCTACAGTCTTACAAATGAATGTTATTTAAACGGGGAAATGGAAGATATTCGTAGGTATATGCAAATTTGCAAATTCATAAGACCTTTTCCAGTAGGTGGAAGAGGAGGGTGGTTTCGTGTTTCGTGGACAGGAAGATTCTTGGGGTTGGCGCAAAAAAGGCAATTGCAACAGACATTAGGTGGGTCGAAGTAGGTAGTAGAGAAGGTAGCTGGCCGGTAGTAGAATGAGGGATGGGCCGAGTGTCCAGGTTGGAGGGTCGTTTATTGATCTCTCAAGTCCGAACCTCGCCTCGTGTACAAGAGGGACCTAACCCCATCCCATACGCCTTCGTGACTGGCCACAACCACCCCAGCGGCCGCACGCCGAGACACTGGACACAACGACTCCCTCCTCAGCCTCTCCTTCCACCTTATTCCACCCTCTTGGGAAAATAGGTTCCCAACCAGCAACCCTTTGCTCGGTGCAGTGAAACACAGAACTGCTTTACATTCGCCAATCACCGAGACAAAAGATTAACGTTGTACCCTCTCTACATTTTTAACAATATCGTTACCCATTCTCATTGTCACTTACCACTTGATCATTTTATTTCTTCAAAAGGAAGAAAAAAATATATTGTATAATCAGATAATATTATAGTTATCGAGCAAGCATGGTTTGCTTCTTTTTACTATTCAAGGATATTCAATCGACACTAACAATGTTCGCCGACAGACCGCCATTCTAACCGGAATTCCAGCGTCGTCTCCGTGCCAGGACAATGGAGTGAGATGTTCCCGCTTGAGAACCGTCCACTTAGCCCAAGGGTTGCTAGTTGCAGATAACTTATTCCAGCTTCGCTCGCCGCCCACTCACCCTCCGATGGAACCCTCCTCTCTCGCAGATCTTGGCTGGCGAGCAAGCGGTCATCTTGTCTGCCTGGTCCCTTCGTAATATGGATCGTACTGTGCGAGCCATTTCCACGAGGTCTTAACAACACCGTCGGTACAGGTTGTCGATAAATCGAAAGCCGTCCAGTTCTCTCTGACACGCCTCTAAGAGCCGAGAGACGTCCGACACCTGCTCAGACTTACTTCTACGGTCAGTTTCGGACAGTTCTCCAAGTATAGTACGTTTCTTCGTACGAGGCTTCGAGGCATCGAGGCTTTGAGATTCTTTATGGTGGTTCTCTTTTTCTCTTTTTTGTTTTAACAATCGGAAATGTTTTATAGAGAGAGGATGTACATTCGCGAGTGGAAGCGTCGACGCGAGATGATTCGTTGAAAGGGGGATGATTCTTTAACGCGTGTTGCAGATCAAGAGGCCAAGAGCTCTCTAGCTATCTCTCTCTCTCTCTCTCTCTCTCTCTCTCTCTCTCTCTCTTCCTACAATGCTTTGCACCCGGAGAGGGATTTGCGAAGAAAAGACGTGTAGTGTTCGGCATCTCGGCATCGATTAGCTTTGAATTGTGCGTTGCTGTGAATCAACTGTTCTCTTTGTTGCTCGAGGACTTTAAATGGCAACGAGCTTGTATAGCATACCAGAGTGCCAGGTTTGGGGGCTGATTTCTGCAATATTACGATGCCCCAAGTGTCTTCGTTGCTAAATTATCGTGGGTCGAAGGATGTCAGAATACGATGGAGATTTTTAAAGATTTGCTTGCAGTAAAAATGTAGATAAGTTTCGAGCTTCTTCCTGAAATCTTTTAATAGTTACGTTTCACGTAATATAATTCGTATTGATTGTAATTTGTTTGGTATAAGATTCTACAAATATTCTTCGCAAAATTTCCAATTATGTTACAAATGCAGTGGACACTTTTATAATTACAGCTGAAATTTCCAACAGACTGTAAATGAGTCTTTGATACGCTATTAGATCAACAATATTCACAATACAATATTAGATCAGCAATGTCTCATCGCCACATCGTTAGAAGAAGAAAAATGTTGGTAACAATAAGCGTACAATAAATATTTTATAGAATGCTTACACATTTATAGTATGATAGTTCATAGTGTTCGTTATATTTTGGGAGAATGTATAGAACTTATTTATCGTGGATATGTATACATATATTTATAAATCGCTCAAAGTCAAATAAAACGAAGATCCGAAGCTCTTAAAAAGAGTATCAAAATACTTCTTAACAGATCGTTGGACCAAAGTGACTGGATCCTTGTCAAACCCAAGAGTTCATTTTGTCCCCTTTAATCGGGGGACACGCGAGCGGGATAAATAACGTACAACACACTATTACGTATTGTACGACGATGTTTCCGATGGACGGGATCGTTCCTTCAGATCCTTTGATGTGTCTGATAACGTATCTCGTTGTGCATGGAAGATAGGTGGCGTTCTCATTCATCACAAACGACTCATCGACGCGCCGAGTATTGGGACGAAATGAAAAAAAGAAAAAAGAGCGAAAAAAAGGAAGAAGAGAAGAAGCGAAAGAATCGAGAGAAACGAAAGCTAAGAGAAATAAGTGGGGGTTCACACGCAAGAAAGTTCTTTGATAATTCTGCAATCTCATTCCCCGGTTCATTTACTTTCTTTCCCCACCTGTCTACACCTAGTTAACCCAGGCACCCAGGGCCCTTGCCAGAGTTTTGCATCCCGCTTCTAATAATAGCTATCGCTTCATACATTTTCATGGCATTACAAAATCGGAACAAATAGAGTGTACACGCGGCAATTACGAATGCATTATGCAATATAAATATTGATGCTTCCTGCAAAAACGAGACACCGAACGAGGCGAACGGAATGCAAAGCGTTCCGGGAAGGAACCAGGCGGCCAGAGAGCAAAAGAGGGGATCCGAGACGATAACGTCTCTCAATGGACTCGATCTCTCGCCCCGCTTTTACGCGTTATTTCTATACATCGTGTTTCGTTCCTGTTAACAGTGAAAAAGCCGTTTCATTGGATACTGTCAGGCCGTATTAGAACCGTGTTCACCTTATTTCATTTCTTCTTTTCGTATCTCGTATTAACGCGTTCGATCCTATGTCAAGTACAATTGTTCTGATCAGCTGAGAAGCTTAAATCGAGGAGCTCGGTGAAAAAGTGTACTTTTCCGAAAATTAATCAGGTATAGGAAATGGCGTATATATGTACGCAATAAATTCCAAATGTCCATAATAAGTTTAAATTTTATATATAAGTTTACAGATAAATTTCAATGAAATAATTCCAAATTTTATACATAGAATTGTTGATAGAATGAATCACAAATTGCAGTTGAGTGAGATTGACTATTGACGACGAAAACATTTCACAGCAATATCGTATCTTGTAAAATTATGCTTCAATTGGAATGAAACCAAACATGCGTTCAAAATTCTTCAAAACACTAATGAAAGTTGTGCATTTAACGTGTTTCATCGTACATTGATGATACTTGTTAATAAAAATGAGCTCGAACGTGTGCACAAATGGAAGGTTGAATATTTACGAGCAATTTCTTTCCGCGTACGAATAGCTTAAGGTTTAAACAGTTTCTTTTAGAAAGCTGATATTAATGGGATACCTGTGGTTGATAATGAATTATCAACCGGTAGAAAATCTGTCGTTGTTAGGAATAGATTTAATGCCCGTGTCTGGCAGCTATCGTTTCCCTTTTCTATGTATTAAGCATTTCCTTCCTATTTACCACGATGGAAGTTGATCGAATTTTCAAGATTCTAGAGTATTATTCGTTGCATTTCGCTGAATTCGCTTAAATTCCAAGCGAAATCTCAATCTTTGTACATTTTACGGTGACGATCTAAATTGACAAAAATTGAATGGAAATCAGATAATTCGAGCGGTTTAATGAAATTTCATTGCTCGATAGACCGAACGCTCATAATAGCCGTTCATTAGTCTCGCCAAAGTTCTGTCTCCGTCCTGTTGCTATGACATCTCTTACATCTCTGTCAACGAACTTTCTATTGCAGCATTCGCCTAATATTTTCTTAACGATCATTCGTTACATTCTACATTGCAAATAAAATATACACAACTTTGTCAGACAGAATAATAGTAACTCTTTGGTTTGATTTCGAAGTTATCGAATGATTATACTCTCCTTGTAATTTTCTTTTAGTCAATTCACATTCCTGAGCTCTTTTAGCATGTTCTTAAGCATCATGATTTCTAAATGGGATTCCACGGATTTCTTATTTCTATTTCGATTTCCAAAAGAAATTTGTTTACTCAGCATTCGCAAAAACTCTTTAACCAATTATAAACTTATCGTCTCCTTCGTTTTATATCACTTTTACATTACTCGTTGAAAAACTTTCTATTACTTCTGATCGCTTATGATGGCTCCTATCAGATGTTTAGTATACTTGTTAATCAGCATTTCTTTAATAAGGAATTAAACGAATCGAAATGTATTTTCTTTATCGCGTATTAAGATATTTCTTGTGCATATCATTCTATAAGCTTGAACATTCTCATACTTGCTTCCTCTTAAGAACCAAGTGCGCCGACGGTTTTATAATGGTACGGCCGCGTGGCCGCGGGTATGCGTGACGCACACGGACGCGAAAAGCGACCGGTGGCCGGCTAAAGGCCAATAAAACTTAACTCCTAATTAAGAAGCGTGAAGGATGAATCTATTATCCGCGGGGGCCTTGCCAACGCAAATACGCCGGCAGTAATGTCACCGGTTGGTACAAACATACCTACGGACACAGCCTGGCATACGTGTTCATTAGGCGTATTTGCTGTTTAGCATTTCAAATTCGGCGAGAGAGCGGCCAGACCCGTAGCGATACACCCAGGCCTCCGCTATGTCTCTACCAGGGATCGCGACTACCGTCAGCCCTTTTGCCAATCAAATATTTTAATTTAATCGCCCTACTAATGATCCGTCTTACATTCGGTACACGTGGCTGCTCCCGTTTCGCACTTTGGGATACCTCTCAATCCGTACGACTTTGTCGTTTAATTATTTTATCATGGTAAACTAGTGTGAATGAAGTATGAGACTTTTCCATGCACCGTAGAGGATATCGTTGATCTATGACGATAGGTTTGTGTCGTTATATAGAAACCTATCAGAAGTCAAATTCATCAATTTCACTTTGTATTAATTTTTTCATTCTTTTAGATACACGATATTCGATTCTGAAGAGACATAAGACCCATTGCTGTAAGTTTATCCATTATAGGTAGGTGATATAAGTAATGGTAAATTTTAAGGTAAGTTTAAAAGACAGTGTAAGTATAGTCACTTTTCTGTGCCATTCTATTTATGGAGTTGATCAATATGGCTTCTGAACGACTGGTTGTATTTGCTCTTCTTATTATAACGGCGGAAAGAAGGACGTTTGAAATTATTGGTATCTGTGCATGTGAATGTCAGTAAATTTTGCGATAGACATTATTTACTATGTTGGTAAAAGTCGTGTATTTTGTGGTATACTATATTGATAGGTTATTAGAAAAAAAGGAGTGGATATTAAGATGTATTATTGTACATATAATGATATTTGATTAATCTATAAATATTCTCATACTCATTAACGAGGGTATAAAATCAATGGATGATCATCTTTTTATCTATACAAGTATTACGTTAAGATCTTTCAAATTTCCATATAGAAAAAAGGTCTTCAGTGTTAATAATGATTCTTGAAATAGAAATCGATCGACGACGTTAACATTAAAGAAACAATATCTCTCGCTCCTTACTGCCACTCGTAAAAGTTCGAATTCCTTTCAAAGCCGAAATTGTCCCTTCGCGACGAAATCGACGCAATAAAACGAAGGTCCAGAATCATTCGCTGCGATCGTTAATAACACCTTCCCACGGTAACGTTGGGACGACTGTTTCTTAATTCGCGAACCGCTGAAATCTCCGATTTAATTACGTCCTCCAGCGACCTCGGCGTCTCAGAACCGTTTCATTGACGCAGTTAAATAAACGTCCACGACGGATGCAAGGGATCAGCGAACGCGTTTCGCGTTTAATCGTCGAAACCGTAAATATTCCAGTAATTCGTTTTATCTTAACGTTTGCATCTCGGTTGCGCGAATACCGTCAATCGCGTGGCCTGCGTCTGCGTGCGTGAAACGATTTTCAGAACGGAGGCGAATATATTAATTTAATCGGTCTATTAACGACCCGCTTTATATTCGGCACATGGGTGTTCGTATTTCGTCGGTCATGTTACTTTAGCCTGTATCTCTCAATTTCAGTCACCGATTGACGCCATCATCGATTTAATTATTCCTCCATCTTCAGGGGCAGTTTGGTATTCGATTTCAAGTGGCAGATTTCACAGTTCAGTTTCGAAGTTGCTTCAATACTTCTTACGTCGATTGTCTCGAATTGGGAGGATCGTTTTAATGATTATAGGGAGTATTGAATTGTTATCATTATTAAAAGTCTATATGTAATGAAACATGGAAGATGAAAAAAACAATCAGAACGCTATTTAAAATGTTAAAAGATTGTTGAGTCTTAATACGATACTTCAAATATTTATTTCTGATCATATTTTCTTCCACTTTCAAATTTTCCTTCAATCTATTTTCTGACTGAATAAGGGCGCAAAAGGAGCGTAGAAGAGTATATTCCAAGTGGTTACATTCCTTTTACGTTGTTCTTGTTTGCATCTAAATGGATGGTCAAGTAAAGAAATGCAAAAGATTCGTTGAATTAGCAAAATGCGAAGGGTACTTCAAACAATCCTATTTTCTTTTATTTTCGCCCTCTCTTGAATAAGTAAGTGGAAAAATCCAAAAGTTTTCCCTTTACTTCTTTCTTGTATTCAGAAATTAGAACGGTCTTTAAAATTCCCAGAATTGTCTTTTCTATGACTTCCTCTTTTTCTTTAGACAATACAAAGAAGATTGAAGAATTAACACACCAACAAAATATCCAAAATTTCACATGATTACTTCCTTCTATATATATAGATCCACGTTCAGACTCAACTATGATATTAGATAAGAGGAAGCATATAAAGATCGGATTTCAAGTTGCTCCAAAGTCCATAATAAATAGCCCCATTCAAAGTGAGGAGAGAATCAGAGAAACCTCTTCTTTCTCGTCACCTCAGAGATCCTCGTTTAACATGTTATTTTCACCGCGCAACGAACCCCCCGCGGACGCAATTCTTGGCTCTAATTTGTATTTAATTAAGCAAGTCTCTGGGCCGGGTCTCTCCCTTAGCCAAGGACCGAGTTCGCCTGGTTTGGTCTGCGCGTTGGGGTTCATTAGGTTATTGAAACCTTAGACAATGTAACTAGTGGCTGCCGGGTACAGTGCTCCAGGGGCTTCGTAATGCCCACTGCCTCCAGTGCTCGCGCGTACGACATTTTGCATCTCTCTGGCCACTCCCCATAGAGCGAACACCGAGGTTCTACGACCGTTCCTCTCTCTCTTTCTCTCTCTCTCTCTCTCTCTCTCTGACGGCTGAACGACCGCGACCACGACCACACCACGTCCCTCCACGATCCACCACGTCCCTGTACGAACGCCGCGGGCTGGTTACGTCCCCGGGACGCGCGAGTTTATATGCTAATAAGCTACATTAATTAAACGGGGCCGCGTATGTCCAGCCAGTAGCCGCCACCTTTCAACCGTACGCTCTCTAATTTTTCCTAGAAACGAAGAAAAACTGCCTGGTGCCAAGCTTTCTATCCAAATGACGCGAGGAAGTGCAAGTTGGAAATTGCATCGGTCCAATGTGACATGGATACTTCGGAAGTATAGTCCTTGGGAAAATGATGATTGCTTTACTAGATCGTATACATATAGGCGGTTTCATGCATGATTGCATCCAAGCAAGATTTGATTGACGCGACGATGGACAAGTTGGTCAACATCGATGCATAATTTATGAGCGAAATAACGGCAGAAGCTCGTGTAGCGTTTGAAATGGAAGAGTCGACGAGATTAATCCGTGATATACATATTCTGGTGTAGGTTTAAAAGTGTCGCGGAATGAATGGTCCGCCGTCAACGAACGCATACCGAGTATGAGAAGCGTTCAGATCGAAGGTAGATAGACATCTGGCCGACGAACGAGTCGTGTGACGATGCTATTTAGCAGCGGTGACAGGCTCGATAACGGTCGAGCTTTGAATTCTTGCAATTATTACACGTCAGTATGCGACATCACAGTAGCCAGGTAAGGAATCGAATGCTATTTGCTTTGGATCGTTTGTAAACGGTACAATTTTTCTGCAAATGATATTGTGCGCCATAATCAAGCAAAAGTATGTTGAGATGGAGTTACAGGATGCGAGTAACGAGGCTAGGATTCTAGGCTTAATGAAATTCTCAAAACATAAAAGATATTTAAAACACGATTAGAAATTCTTTAAACATTTCCTTACATTCTGACCTTTTGTGGCATATCCAATCCTCTAAGATCATCAACAAAAATAAAAAGAGAAGACACACAATTAAACAATCATACAACATTTTAGTAATCTAGCACTAATAGATTTGAGGAGATTTCTAAACCGTGCGTGCAATAATGCCATTTGAAACATTATTAAAGACTAAATTCTTCTCCAAAATTCTCCTCTTACATTCTGACTTTCTCTTATAACAATTTATTCAATCAGCCTTGAAAGATTATTGGCGATGAAATAAAAGGAGAAAAGGAAGAAACATGGTTAAGCACAGGTAGATATTGAAGTATCGATAGACTGAAGGAAACTCTCGAAGTTACCCGCATGCGAGCCTCCCTTCACGTGTCGATATGAGCGGACGTGCGGGTGGTTAGCGATTTATTTAAGGGTCGTTCGAATTTTTTGAGCCTACTCCGAAAAGCCGGAAACAAGAGTCAGGTTAGGGACTCGTCGACGAGGAGAGTAGGGGAACAAGACCCGAAGAGGAAGCATCTCGGACTGGGAGCATACGGCACCGTCTGCTTCTTTTTCATTTCCCTGGACAAAATTTAATTTGGAACGCGTCCAGTTGCACCTTTTCGCTCCGACTGACTGGTACGAGGAAACGAAGCCCCGGAAGATCACACGAAAAATGTACGTGCTTCGCGTCCGGTCCGTAGGGATCTCCTGGAACCGGTCGAGAACGAATTAGGAATTTTACTAACTCGGATAGTCGCATTTAATTTTAAGCCGGAAACCATACGACATCATTACTGTCTCCATTTTCGTGCGTATATTAAATTACGGGGACCAGCGAGCTGCGATTCGGCGAGAAGAGAAAAAGAGAAGGGGAGGGAGTAGATGGAACGTAACCGAACATATTTCGAAAGAGCACATGCACTCGAGGATTAGCCAAAGTCGTCCTTGCCACATAGGATAATACGCGTTCTACGTCGGACAGAGGCTCGAACAATCGGAAAACTTGTTCTCGTGCTATACGCCGAGGAGGAATCGTACTATGGATCCTGTGAGTCATGGCTGTGTTGTAATTTTCAGAGAACCGAGAAGTTTTTCTATGATGTTAAACAATTATCACTTTAGATTATTAATCAAATCCATGATCTCGTGAAAATATGTCGAAATGATATAAGTCATAATAATATGTTATAATTGTTTTGAATTTCATAAAATGCTTTAAAATAAAAGAATTTTAATAACGGAGAACAAGTAACTCGTAGCATCGCTAAATTAAATTTTACAAACATTTTTCTGGAAGTAATTGCAATATTTAACTCCTAATTGTGTGTATTCTAGTTATACCATATAAATGAATTTATGATTGATTGATACTTGATTCATGACTTTTCCATTTGATTCACGTTAAAAACATTTTTCTGGTCTTCAAATTGTTATTATTAAAACATAGATCAATATATTAGAAAATGTATAATATCCCTTTTCCCCTATGGCAATGTTAATGTTGTACTCTCGTTGCTTTAGAAAAGAGTAGGGAAAGACAAAAATGTTAAGAAGTGTCACATATAGAATCAGAAATATCAGAAAGCGTCATTAAGTGAAAAAGTATCAAGAAATTTCACATACCAAACTTCCTGCGAAATTGTGCTATTTACTAGAAACATAACATTTATTAGGAAACTTCATATTTCTCACGAAAAATTGTATAATTTTCCTCGCATAACACCACGCAGCGTAAAAAACAAATTTTAGCGAACTAGGACTATAGATCAAACTTAAATACTGCATCCATCAAAGAAATTATTCGACGATCTTAAATCTAAAACAAGTACTCAAATATAGAAGTTCACATTTAGAGTAGCAAATATTAATGAATGCAATTTCGAGAATCAAATTCCTGGGCCAAAATTGGATACTTTGTAACTCGAAGAAATTATGCAACGGTCGCAAACGAGAGAAACCAATAGAAACTTGGTCGAAGAGAACTCTCTTCGAGAACTCTCGGATAACAAATTTATTTAAGGTATTGGGTTTTTATCGTTTCATGTCACTGTAAATGTTAGTAATTCGGGAAAGTGACTTTTCGCTGGCATAAGCGTGAACAAGTAGCAGAATTAAGTTGAAGCGGCTGAAGAAAATTAGCGGGAGAGGGGATAGCGAATATCATACGTGCAACATTATATACATTTTTTAAGGTTCATCCGGCGTTTACACGCGACGATAGCATATATTTCGTGTTACTTAGTTTCGTCTGTAGTCGTTTTTTCCGCATCCCTCTTTCTGTTCCCTGGCAGCGCATATTTAAATATAACTTCCCTCATGAGAGCCCGCACAAGAGCTCTGAAACGTACGAAAATTAATGAAAGAGTGTATGCTCCCGTTGCCGCGTTTTATCCTGCTCTCTCCTCTCTCGTCACTGTCTCTCTTCCTCCCTCTCCCGCATTGCGACCAATAATTTATTTGACTTTCAGTGCGCGTGACATCATCATGGACGCATTAACCGCGCTTACAATGTAACGCGATAATAAACATTAAGCGCGCTTTCACAGCGCTGAATTAGCTTCCTGGTCGCTTAACCCTTCCAATCGTTTATCTCTCACCAAATAAAATAACGTTCCTTCAACTAACTGCTTTTTAAAGAAGTCCCAGTTGCAATGAAATTGCATGTACCTTGAGAATGGCATATCGAACTGCTAAAAATGAAAGTGAAGGTTTAAATAAGAGGAATTTCTTATTGTTCGAACGATGAAACTCCAATTCAGAATGTAGAAATCTCCTTCCAAGTGAAACCTTTTTTTTGGATACATTTTACTTATGTCAGTAGAAACAGATGATAATTTACCAAACGATAGTCGAGTTATTCTACAAAGTTTCTAGCATTTCTTGAAAATTTAACCAGCTTTCATAGAAACAAATCATATACGTTTATTAGAATACTATTGATATTCAAATTAAACGATACACTATTATAACAGATAGTTATCTATTCATCAAGGGAAAGGAATGTTAATTACAAACCTAAAGTTCCTTATTCACGTAACTATAAATACTGATTACGATATCATCGATGTGACAGATTAATGGTACCCTTAAAGGAGATCCAGCCTGTCAAATAAGACGTTCATTGTCAATAAATCACTGTCGATATTCTCAAGAGTAAATGAAGTAGTTACTAAAGTAAAGAACTCACCAGTCAGTCTAACATAGTCCAAGATTAAGACATTTCCACGGTCGTTCAGCAAGGTTATTCCCTGAAACGTATGTCGATCACGGAATGTACGTAAAACAGACGAGTGAATCTTCTTATAATCGATACGACGACTTAATTACAAGGGTTACTACCATTCTTCCGGTAGCACGATCTCAACAATCTGATGATATCCAACAGCAGATCATGGCCAATTATTAATTTATAACTGGACTGATATAAAGCGCGTAAGCGCGGCGCAGATTCGAGTTGCCGTGAACCTCCGTTAATTAGGTTCTTCAATCGGCAGTTATTGTTTCGTGGCGGCCCTAATTTGGCAGCCGACAGCTGCCACTGCGAGTGGAGAGGCGCTAATTAAAACACCTAATTGTGGCCATTAACGCGAAATGCGACGTAGCGATGCGTTGCCTGGTACGCGGTTCACACCGATCCACGCTCGGTTATGCTCCGCGCTTTAAACCGCGCTATAAATACCATCTAATTAGCATTTCTGGTGTCTCGATTGAAATTAAGCGGCCCGCGGAGCCAATAGAAGCAGAAAAGAGAGAGGAAGCTGTCGCCTGGTTAAGCTCAAGTCGTCAATTGCCACTCCCCTTGTACATTTTAACGGCCACTTAAAGCTGGCGAACCAACTGTCGTGACTCGATTCGCAATTTTATTTAACAAAAAATAAAAAGGATAAAAAAAAATAAGAAGAACGGAGAGAGAAAGGGAGAGATATGAGAGTCTTCTCGTGGAACTATACTTATCGAGTCCCTTCATTCAAATGTAATGTCTGTCATTTTGAAACTGACGAAAGCTAAACTTTTTTATCAATTTCCTTCTGCTATCTTCGTTTTTCTTCATTCAATTTAAAATGTTTGATATTCTTCGTAACAAACTTTTCTAACAGAAAATTCACAGAATTTTTAACTCGTTATTTCTGTAAGCTTTCTTTTTATATATCACGTGACTATATTGTGTATATAAGTTTGTAAAAATTAATCTTCCAGAAAGATTTACAGTAGGTCTCTGATTATTTCTGAATATCTTATAGAATAATTTTAGCAACCAGATGATTCAGGTTATAGACATATTTTCTTAAAAGCAATGATCCAATCCAGCTCCACCATACAAATTCCATAGAAAATACTTAGTCTAGAAAAAATTGACGTCGCATTTGTAATCTTCTAATACAGTTTATATTCCAAATGTTTTAGGTGTATAATCAATTTAAGTGTAAACAGAGGGTGTAACATAAAGGTTCTAGTGTTATTCACGTCGCTATAGCGACGACTGTTTTGCGTTTTCGAGCTTTTTAGATACGTCCGGATGATAAATTTAATTATAACCTGGATCGCACAAGGGTGTCCCGTTGTAAGTCCCCATAAGTGAACGTATCTGGCCGAAGGTAGATTGTCGGGGCAGCAGGTATCATTAGAATATTATCGAGGAAAATCATTCGTTGAACGCGTCGGAGGACACCTTTCTCCAAGCTTTTATTTCGCTTCCTTTATAAATAGAATCTGTGTTTATTCTTCTCTCATAATTTCCTTAAAGAATTTAATTAAGTAGAAAAATTCATAAAGTAATCTCATTACAACGACGGTCGTGTAAAAGAATATCACTGTTTCTAGATATTTTTAATCATCTATAAAACGTAATAATCGCAACGTCGTAATAATGTATGCAAAATATAGAAAGGTAGTAATTATACGATACAGTTAATCGATTACGATCATCAAAAATTAAAATTTGGTAAACGTTTCTTGAAAATGTAAATGTCTCCAGATTCGTAAGATGGAATAATAAAAGGGCGGACAGATTACTGTACCTCATACTCAACTAATGTTTTTAGTAATAAACTATTGAAATTTTTGATATGAAACCTGTACATTTCTTTCTCTTCCAACAAATACAATTTAAATATCGCAGCTGAGTCCTTCTCGCTGCAAATCTTTCATTTGTATAATAAAATAATAGGAAATACTATAATAAAAATAAAAAAATAAAAATATTGCAACAGAAAAAAAGGCACAGATCCCACATATAAAAATAATTTTTTAATTTCTATTAGGTCGAATTTAAAACAAATAATCTGATAATGTCAAAAAATTCAAGGTATCTCTTATAATTATACTGCTACTTACAATTAGCCTGCAGGTTTCTATGCATTTGTGGAAAATTTAAGAAATACAAAAATACACAGAATGTGCATAATGTGAAAAGTATATAAAATATCCCACGTAGAGTAACAATAGTCGTTACAACATTTAGTGGGTGAAAAAAGTCTCTCTCGAGATTCCAATTTTTCAATTACAACCATAGAAATCTGATATAGCATTTTTTATATCAGATTATAATAAACGATATTCTCGCTTCAACATCGTTAAAAGGAATTATACAAATCTAGTCGTTCCACAAGGCATCGTTAAATCCACGAGAGGACGTGGCGGCTGCGACCAAATGTTTTTCCGGTTGCACGCCGTGATTCCCAGTTCGGATCCGAAACTTCGTCTTCCGCGTAAACCGCGAAACCGCTCGATTCGATCCAACTATAGGCCATCCACACACAACCATGAGCCGTATCGTATATACAAAGCGTACATATTCATAAAATCCCGATTTTAAGATTGTGTACGAATCCAAAAAGAGAACTCGACCTCGATAAAAGAATTTCCGAGTACTGAATTACAAGATAAAGCGGTGGTAATTGCGGGAATTTTAAGGCGGCGTCAATCGTACGTCAATTACATTCTAAAAGCATTAGAAAGCAAAGTGGAACCGGTAACTTTCTCGACTTTCATCCAATCATTCACACGGCGTTGCTGGAAATTCGCGTCGGTGTACCGGGTTTAACGATTCCTGATAATTTTCTAATTATTCTTTTTGTAGAAGGAAATGAACGTTTAACTTTCCATATACGTATGTACATATTTTAACGGATTCGATTTTTAAACGAACAAGTTCGCTTCGATTTTAGAGGATTCTTAACTTACATGTAACTGTTCGCTGGTTTTGTGCAAAGACATGATAATTGCGCTAGATTATCAGGAAATGATTAATGGCTACGAACTTCTTATATTTGTGCTAGATAACGATTTGAAATAGGCGATAAAGTTTGTGAAAACTATTTCCAGGTATTATGAAACAATAGCGAATTAAGAATTACACGTTGATCTGATCTACACCCTGTTCAACAAATTTTGAGTAAATTCTGTCAACGATGATCTTTTTATTACGAAAAAACATATAGCGTCGACTATGATAAAAAAACTAACAATAAGTGACAAAATTTTCTCATTTTCCAAAGACTCCTTAATGCTTGTAAAAGTGTATACATATTGCGTGTCTAACCCTCGTAAAACGAAAGTTCTTTGCATAACACACGGCTGATTAAAGAGTGCGTTACTCAAGTGCATTTAATTTCAATTAGATTACAAAAATGTACAGCGTCAAATTTCGACATCGCTGATCTGTTCGCAGCAAACACAACAAATTGTTTTCTCAAATTTCTGATCGGATTTCCCCTATTAGAACCAAGCGCAGCTCAATTCCTCAGCGTGCGCGGCGTGCCAAAACCGACAACCATCGTATCCCAATACTCGCAACCTCGGCACCCAACGCTAACCGCAGAACCTTTCACTCTTTCCCCCACATGGTACCACGCATAATCGTGCTATACACGACTCACAATTAGCCGTTTTTCGAATGATCACTCCTCCTTATGGCGAATTAAGCAAGAATCAATGTTAAACTTCGCATCCGTGATACTGTGCGCGATCTGACAAATTTGTATTTATAATGAATTAACTGGGAATTTTTATGAAAATTATTAATATAATTAAAGAAATAAATAAAGAATAAATATCGTAACTTTTACTTTAATATCATTATTTTATTTTGAATATTTTATATGGTTTTGTGTGTTATCAGTAGTCTAGTAATAATGCAATATATACAGTGCATTTTTACCGTTGAAAATATAAAACAGTCGAAGTAATAAAATTTGAATGCGTTAAATGTTAAAGCGTAAATTCTTCGAAACACAGATTGAAAAGCAAGATTAATTGTATGCAGAAAAATATTAGAAATTCTCAATCTTAGCTGAAATTCGATCGCGTTCGCGTGAACAAACGTATTATCTTGAGACGAATCGACAAGACCTTCCGCTAGAAATCTCACGTTACAGAATCATCGTTCCGATGATGTCAAGAGTAGGGAGAGATCCTAATTATCCGGGTGCGTGATTATTCGCAGGCCTGGTGGACACTGTTTGTATTCATAGAAACGTTGGTTGTATCGGGCGTGGTCACGGGTTTCGCGTCCACTACACGTTCCACATGCTCGTGGCCTGGTCCCAGGAGCGAGTAACAACGCCAAGTGTCAAGTCGCCGGCAACACAATGACGTTATAATGACTAATGATCATATCATTTAATTAACATCGCGCCTAACCAGGCCAGGCTTCATTAGCCTGCCGCGGCCTTAGACGGACGCGTACAACGCCACGCTTATTATGTATCTATCGGCCAGCGATTGTCCGCGGCGCGTGTTAAAGCCGCCACGTTGTACCTGGTCGACACGGTTTCTCGGTGCGCCGCTAAATTTCCACGTTGTACCATATGCCACGTATACATGTAGACGCGTACGTCTATGTAGATGTTGTTGCGTGGCGGTGGCGCGCAACAACATCGGACAACGTTTCACTGTATCCTGCGGAGGCGGGGGAAAGGAGGAAAGCTGAACGATCGATCTACCAGCACGTGGATCACCTTCGAGACTGATAGGAGAACCGTTCAGCCAGCTATACTGATGAAAGGAAGGATTTCATAGTAATTCCGTCGATAGTGCGCGCGTGGGGTAATTGGAAAGGTGTTTCCGGCGATGTTAGCGATGGTTAAAGTAGTTTCTTTGGGGGTTGGGATTTTGATAAGAAATTTCACAGGAATGCTGAGCTGTATTGATTATTTTTGGTTTGTAGCAAGTTTGATTTTATAAGTAGAATGAGTAGAGTTGAAGCAAAATTAAAAGGTGTGTGGCGAGATATGATTAGATTGGTAAATAATGCGTTTAGGTTTGAAGGTTGGGATTTTATTGCAATCCGACAGTGTTTCTTAAAAGTGTCGAGCAATAAGATTGTCTTCTGTTCGTGGACAATTTCGTTTTGTAGGTAGAGTGGTTAGAACGATATTGAGAAACGCGTGATTAAGCGTGATTGGATTAATGGATAGAATAACGAGGTTTCTTAGTTTAAAAAGAAATTTTTGTCGTCATTGTGAATATTTAAAAAATAATGACATTTTTTGTATACTAACATTCTAGAATACTAATAATCTATTGCTCAAATTCATAACTTAATTTTAAAGCACTTGAAAATATTATTTAATTTAATAAATTACTTCCTTCTCAAACTATATTATAACTGAAATATTATTCTTTTTATTTTAGTTATTTAATTATTATCGCAGCTTCCGAGCAGCAATAGACATAAAGATGACTGAATATTTATGATACCTGCTCTAGTCATATATTTTTAAAACGAACCAGCTAGAAGCTTGAAAGTCATTGATAAAAATACCGTTCCAGAACGTGAATGAAAGGATAGATGTATTAAGCACGGTCGCTATTTTCGTTCATTAACCTGCCTGTCGCGTGTGAAACGTTTCAAGATTCGATAGTCTCTTACGAGTGTCACTTAAACGTCTGACAAGCGTTTTAACAGGCTGATTCAGGTCTTTCAGTTAGCCTCATTATTCAAAAAGTACAGGAGCATCGATAAGGATTACAGTATGGTAAAAATATTTTTGTTACATGTACACATACTTTCGTACTAACTTAAAAGCAATCTGAATCTTATCGCGTAATCTTATCTTTTTCTGCTAACCTGAATTTCCTTCTATATTAGCATTAGTTTTCAAAGTTATGACGTATCTTTCTAACCATATTTTATTATTATTCTGATTACGTGTTTTATTATAGCCAAGTAGTTATATAAAAGGCAAAGAAACAGAAAGCAAATAAAATAGTAAATAAAGAATAAATTGTGCTAGCTTAACCCAATTTCATATTTCAATCTTTTTCTCGTTTCATCAGATAAGAAAGTCGTTAATATTTTAGGGAAGGATTTTGCATAAAATTGAAATTAGAATTCAGGTACATTAATTTTGCAATGTCGCATTTATATATAGTTCTAATAATATTCTGTTATACTGGAAAAGATATTCTCTTGGCACAGGACTAAGTTATATAATATAAATTATACCAATGTAAAATTTAAATATTCATTAAATATCTTGGTTTTTCTCTGACAGAACATCAAGAAATAGAAGTAACAAAAGCTAATTTTCTTAAAAATAATTAAAATAAAAATGATTAGAAAATGTAGTACCCTATTATACTAATAACATTCTAGAATTATCAACCATTTCTATGTATTTCTTTTCAAATTTAGAAAATTTATTTAACAATATGAAAATACAATTATTGCCTGTTGTAAACTTAACAGTGCGTTTTTACGTTATGCAATTCAACACTAGTCCAACCATTCGCGTATTGTGCCAACGATAGGTACTTGTTGATCTCGCCTTCGCGTCATCGAAAATCCACCAGTGAAACATTCACCGAGGCGATAACATCGAAAGTATCGCGTCACCGCGGAACTTCATTACCACCCATCACATTTGTTAATTAAGTGTCAAGATTTAACCAATCATCGCGGCTCAGTTCGTCGAATCGAAACGACGAAAGTAGTCAGTCACCTTTTTGCCCGTAAAAGTAGCTTACTCTGCCCAATCGTTCCATCTGCGTGACCTACTCGACGTTTATTACAATTTGCTTTTAATTAAAACGAGGCCAGGTTCCTCCAGCCATCGATAATTTACGATCACCACCTGACCGTCCTTTCCGATTCCTTCGTACAATTCAACCCATCACGTACATGTGTTTAATGATGAATAAGAATATTGATACAGAATTTATCTTCTAAAAAACGTGTTCCTTTATGTAATTCCTTTTTATAAGATATAAGTTTGGAATCTGAAGTTTAAACATATTATAAGTAGGGGTCGAAAAAAATCATGATATCGATTTTAATGTTTATCACGTTATGATATTCTTATATTCTGAATAAAATAATACTTTTGTTTAGATTACAGTCCGAAAATTGTTCTATGTGTTATCGATTCTTGTACGTTATATTAAGAAAATCTATTACTATGTGCATTTTTTATTATTCATTTTTAATACATAACTTCGTAAACGTAAGTCATCGTAAATCATATTTTGCAAAGAAAAAGCGAAATTGATTAAAAGTCATATCACGATCTTTCATATACAGATTCAAGATCAGGGAAACTAGATCTGTGCTAATACAATATTCCCAATTTCCGCTATACATACAAATACACAACCTCATCGAAACAGGATTGTTCTTCAAGAATCTCGTTCGTTCGATCGGATCTCGTACATCGGCCTTCCCGAGGTACTCCGAGAAGAACGAAGATGCGGTGGATTCGCGTCATAAATCATACATCAGCATATAATTAAACCGCCTTGTAATTAATAACTCATTTACGCTGAATAATTACGCTCTTTGAATGGCGTAGAAGAGAGACGGGGATAGAGACACGAAGATCCCGGAAACCGGAGATCGATCGATACGTGTAATAAACTGTTCGAGATTTACGCGACGATGATACTTCGAGGCTGTTGCTAAACGCGAAAAGTCAGTACGAACGGGAATCAAAAGTCAATGCATACGTAATGGAGGGACACAGAGCGTTAGCCTGATCGCCGGCAGCGATATGCTAACGCGAGCCGCGTTACCTGTTTACTTATGATTATACCGCAATTATTGGATTTATCGACTACCGTTTCGAAGCTCCTGATTTATTTCAACATTAATCACGTTAATGATGCGCCGGCTAGAGGCACCCTTCGACCCCACTCTCCCTCTCGCCAATGTTCAACGTTACCATCCCCACTATTCGACCTGGATGGTCACCCAGCTGGCGGGCCTCTGAACGCTCCTAGCGGCCAAGCAAACAGGAAATGAGCATTTCGATCAAGATCGATCGTCACAATTACCGATGATTGCCGGAACGACGGTGTTCGTCGCGACGCGCGAGCCTCGCGTCAACCAGTACGCTCAACCCCGCTAATGAGCCGAGTAACCTTAACCTACTCTTCCAATAGGATCACCAAACTCATCACCTTCCACTGCTAATTCACGTCACAATTTGCTGCCGCTTTTTAATTCAGACGTACGATCGCAGTGTTTTGTATGATTGTTTATTATCTAATGCTAAGCAGAGAATCATGAATGCAAATCATTAACTTCTGCATTGACCGATGGAATGAACTGTTTGTGTTTTATTGGTGTTTCTGTAAAGTGAATCTGGTAGGTGAGATGGAAGATTGAAGTCGTTGAAAAAAGACTTAGGCTAATTCTTTATCTATGTGGTGTTTAATTTGAAAAATGTTTTGTTACGAGATTATTTTTTGTGACTTTTATCTGAAGATCTTGTTATCTTCGTAAGTGTTTCATATAAGGATTTTGTGGATATTTATTAGTTTAAATTTCATAAAATTTCCGTAACGAACATTGAGAAACTCGTATCATACGAAATTTCTTCAAATATTCTTAACAAACGTTCAGAAATTTTTGCGAAGCAAAATCCAAAGCAGACTCGGAGACTCGGAATCAGTGACATACGAATTTTCATCGCGCGATATTTCCTAAAATTCTAGTAACCGCAGTGCCAAGGGAATTTTCGTTACAGAAAGTTTCTAGAAATTCTTGTGAAAGAGAATCGAGGTAATTACAAAATCAATACCTTTAACGACTTTTATTACGTGAAATTCCTCGAAATTTCTGTACCAACGTTTCATAAGTCTCACAAATCGAAGCTCAAGTAATTGAAATCTCAATATCATTGAAATCTTTATCATACGAAATTTCCTAACAAACGTCTTTATGATTAAAATGCGCAATCCGAAGTTTAAAAATTTGTGTCAGGAAAGATTGATTGTAATAAAAAATAGTACAATTTTCCTCGATAAAAAATTCAAAGGAGGAATAAACGTCGTTATAAATCTCCCGCGATCTTCGTAGAGGCTCGATCGATGCGTGGTAACCGTCGATTAAGAATTAGATAATTAATTACAGCCGGACATGATGTAGCAATGCTGCGACGATATTATCGGCGCATATATTTGGCTACAGGTCAGGACATACCAGCCGGGGTGCGAGTGTTGAGTTGATGTTTGCCAGCTGATTGATGATGTAACATCATCCTGGTTACCCTCCCACCGATTTCCGCCCTTTCAACCAACCCCTTTACTCCCTTCCATCTCTCTCACTTTCTATCCTTCCGCATTGCATGGATACATCACGCTAAATAGCCTGATCGACTGCGTCAAATAGATTTCCACGTTTTAGTATAATTAGTTGTAAGTTATAATTCGAATAGAATTAGTTAATTACTTGAATCCTTGAATGTTACGTGCATTTTACGCAAATGGTCGAGAGTTTTTGTCTATTCACGGTGGATCGATATTAATGCGCGATAATGCGACAGATTATGGGGAAAAGTGATCAATGATGAAATGTTCAATCAATTCAAATGTTCAAGAGAATAATTATTGAGGAATGATCTGGATTAATACGGCTTCGATTTTTCTATTTAGAAGTTACCAGAATTTGGCGACTGTTTTGGATTATACTGACTATATTGACTTTGGCAAAGATCTAGATTTAAATAAACACATAGAGGTGAATTAATATTAATTGTCGCTTGATTGGACATCGACGACAATCGGATATTTGCTAATCATAGGATTACTTCGCCTCAAAGAAGCATTATTATGAATTGGAACGAAAGTATCGTGTCAAGGCAAGATGAAGAGAAATGGGTGAAGGGTACAGAACTCGTTATTTTTATCTCCGTAACGTTCCATGAAAAATGAAAAACTAGCTTCGATCTGTCTATTCACCTTACTGCTTCGTTATTACACACTAATCAATTCTACTAATGGTGTTTCTCGAAATAGACTAGATTTTGATTTGTATAATGTCCTGTTCGAAACGAAGAAGAAAGAGACTAACCGATCAAAAATATTGATTAACGAAATAGTAAGTTAATCTAGTGATTAAAATATTATTTCGAAGACGTTCTCATGTTGGCTATAAAAATACTGTACGTAAAAAGATTAGACAATCTACACGATCAAGTGTTCGTTTCTACGCATTATCTCATTTTAGTTTAACAATTATGTTCTCCACAGAATTAAAAGAGCTTGAGAATACTTCAAGGATTATATAATGCCTGAACCACAGAATATCGAGTACTTGACTTTGTAACTTGGTATATTTAAGATGGTGTCTGAGTGAAGAACGTACGACTGTCTTAAACTCCTTCTCAGAATGGCAGTAATCGAACAAGAGGTACAAAGGAATATGCGACTGTAAATAGTCTATAGTTAAGACAAAAGTGTGAAAATGTACAATCGAAGTAGAACCGGAAGCAAGAATTTCGAATCATTTTATAGATTATTACATGAAACACAAATTTTTAAATCTTTGTTAAACGCAGTTTCCATTTGAGATTTCTACTATCAAATACTGTCTGCGTCCAACATTCATACAATACCTTACTCCGAACCCATCGTTTACATTCCTTCAATCCCGTAGCCACCCCTAACGCAATAACTACTAATAAAAATACACATTTTCCACGAACTTTGATCAGACGAAATCAATCGGAACGCGAAGCCGGCAACATTCATCGTGTACCCGAACTTTTTTTTCCTCGTCTCGTTTCATCGGTGTTTAGCCCTGCGCTACAGAGAGCGAGAGATAAAGAGAGAGGGAGAGAGAGAGAGAGCGAGAGATGGAGAGTGAGAGAAAAATGATGGGTGGGGGTGGTAGACGGCGATGTGCTAGAGAGCAAGAGGTATATATACCGTAGGTGGCCTCCACCTACGATAATCTACCCCCGTGGCCCCCATAATGCGCATCCCTCCAGCCGCAATAATGATGATTTATTTCAGAGCTAAAAATTGCGCGAACGCCGAGGCATGAGTAATGTTCCGATGTGGCCCCACCCTTCTGTACACTGGGCCAGCCAGCTTTTTTATCCGACGCGCAAACGTTATGAATCCCATTGACCTGTGCCGGTGGTAGGGGTCCCGGCCGCAGCAGCGTCGAGGGCTGGTCCTCCAGATAATGGCGGATCCCTATTTATTTATCCGAGCATGCGAACAGACACGACTGATCGTCTTCCATTCATCGGGAAGAGCTTTTTGATTCCGCAGATGTCGGGATCCGGGGGCTTTAACCGCAGGCCACGGCTATCGTTGCGGGTACGGGCGACGCGAGAGAGGCCATCGTGCTTCGACCTCGAATCGACAAACGCGGGCGCGCGCGGGGTTGCAAGTGTATTTCGGGATGTTTGGCTTGATAATTGTGGCGATCGGTTATATTTTGTACGCCCTCGCGGTTTCCTGTCGATATTTTGTGACCGCGACTACGGCAACGTCGCGGAGAACCGACGTCATCCTACAACTTCGATTCATCCTCTCTGTTTGTGATTCATTCTCCTTTTACAAAATTCGTTTATGACGGAACGGTACAGCGATGGTAAATGTATAATATCCGGGATGTATTATATCATGACCGAAAAAAATACGTAGCATCGATAACAATTATCCTGAGCAAGGCAGACTGCGAGGAATCAAAACATTATGTACGCACAAAACGATTGTTCGGTCGACGTCAGCGTCGTTCGACCGCGAAGAGCAAAAAGAGAGAGAAAGGAAAAAAGAGAGTTGGGCGGTGGTTGAGAAAGAGAGGGGAAAAAAACCAGGGGGCTTGATATCGGCAGGCGGAGGGGTGGGTGGAAGCCGACGACGCAGCAAACAGCATCGAGATGCACAAAAATCGGTCCTTTCAGCTTAAAATTACGGTTGTCGCGTGGGTGGCGGAATAGCTGATGGGGTGGTATTGTACGGGGGTGGCCGTAGACGGGAGCAGACCCGGCCACCAGCAGGGGGAAGGGAAGTGTGGGGAGGGCGGGTATACGGGAGGTAGAAGAGCAAAAGGTAGGGAGACGGGTGCAAAGGGGGTGGGTGGTGTGTGTCCCGGAAAAAAATCCATACAATCCGATCAGGACAATGTATTCGTGTGAAACGCTCGATTGTCTGGGTGTTCACGTGTGTTCGGACATTGATACGGAAGCCAGATCTGAGCGTGCACTGATAAATGTGAAAAAATCCCCCATTTTTAAAACCAGCGACGCCTGCCGGCGCGTGATGCTGCTACTGCTGCTGCTGCTGCTGCTGCTGCTGCTGCTGCTGCTGCTACTGCTGCGTGAACGTGTGGGCAAACGTGTGTTGCCCGAAGAATCAGCCCTCGTTCTATGCCTCCTCCTCACCGCCACGCACACACTCGCGCATGTATACATTGGCGTGCCTCTTTTATATATATGTATATACGCGTATACGTATATACAACGGTTCCCTCCACACAGTCCGTCTCTTTCTCGCCCCTTGTTTCCATCTCATCCTCCTCGATCACTACCTCTCGCTTCCACTCGTCTCGATTCTCCCCGTTTTTTTCCCTCCACTCGGCCTCTCGTTTTCTCTCTGTCGGCCGTCGCCACCCCCTTTCGACGAGCGGTATTGTCGAAACAACGAGAGCGGCTTTGTCCTTTGGTCCCCGCTGTAAAATCCTGGGCGTATTTTAAATTCGCGGCATTTTATCGCATTCGCTATTTATCGACGGGCTGCACGTCCAAAGGACGTCGCTTTCTCTCTTCACCCACCCAAACCACCCTTCTGTGTCCTTCTCCCACCCTCCTCCCGTATGCGCGCCAGATAAAACACCCTATGCTGGATATAAGCGATATCGCCGACCGATCATCGCCGGCATGATCTTTGTTAGGCACCAGGAATTGTTGGTTGTAGCACACGTTCAGCGTTCAGTTGTCGGGAATTGAAGCACCGATTTCCAAGATCCACGAGTCGTCTCGTACCTCTTCCCATCTCTCATCCATACATATACATATCCCTTTCTTTTCTCTTCTGCCGATTTAATTGAACGAGTTGTTTCTTTTGTGATTCTTCTTTCGAATTTTTTCACATCTTGTTCTACTTCTACCTTTCTTCGTTCCTTCATTTTTCAATCCCTTATACTTTTTCGCTCGTTTAATTATCCCACCACGTCGCGATAAATTTATCGTCAAAGAAACGGATCCGCGAATTTCCACCTCTTCCTATCTCACCCATCTTCCTCCTATTGGTCGAAGGGGTGGTTTCAAGTTGCAGGATTCTATAACCGACGCGGCTGGATTATCGAAGATAGCTTAAGCAGATGCGAAGAATGATTTTAATTAGTAAGAGGCACGAGTGGCTCGGCCTCTCTCTCTCATCGTGGAATAAAATATTCATGTAATTATGATGGCATAATAAATTCCTGTAAGAAGTTGCAAACGGCGGTTGCAACGCGGCCAGGGAGATTCGTAATTAGTTATGCAACGCCGGCGAAAGTAATTGGACGTACGGGGATTAAGAACGAATTAATATATACATACGTATGTAATATATTCTCTGCGCAATATATTTTCTCTCCCTCTTCTTTCCCTACTTCTTTTTTTTTCTTTTTTTTTTGTTGCCCATATTTTATTTTTTCCACGTTCCCCGGTTCGCGATGTTTCGTCTCGCTTGCTTCCCGCCGACCAATTACATTTGCTCCCTGTAAATTGCTCGCCCCCATTCGCGCGGCGATAATTATACCTCGTCAAAAGAAATACTACGTCCGCGATACAAAAGTGTGTTAAAAGCGCGAATTTTTGACTTATGACCACCATTAATACACAATTATCGCCCGCGGCAATATTCACGCGCGTTTAATCGACCCTTCGAATAATCGAGATCGATAAAACCCATAAAAATCGATCCTTTGGCCGATTTACGATACTTTCCACGAGGTCGAAACAAAAAATTTAATCAACCAGAAAAACAAAATTCGCATAAAAAATTCCTTATCCCAGAACTACGGACGTGGTTCCACAGGCCATCAATTTCATTCCTTCGGTGGCAATTCGGAAAATAACGACTCTCCCATTAATCAATTGAAGATCGTCGATCGGCTAGCAAATTTCCCCATCAAAATTCCAACCTTCCGCCCCCCAGCAGTGGGACTGCGGACTCAGCGACATCGATTCTCGGTCGAAAAGAGTCGCATCGTTGGAATTTTATTCGACGACGCATCGAAACGCGGCTGTTGGCGCGCTTGGCCATCGAACGCCCGGAACGAAAGTGTTCCACGCGGCACTTCCGGTCCCCACGGTGCCCACGAATCGGATCAGCAGATACCGAATCTAATGGGATAACGACGTGTTCCAGATTTCGTTATAGAGCTGCTACGAGGTCTATGTCGGAGGCAGTTCCTAGCGTTACTTCACTAGAATGGGCATAGACTGTTCTAGGGGGCGTCAAATGCGATCAAGAGAGTATGAGGAGGACCGAGCAGTAGAGAAGAGAGCCGTGCAAGCGGCGCGAGGAAGAAGAGGAGGAGTGGAGGGTGTTGGGATATAACGCAAGGGGTGAAGATGAGGACACGAATAGTCGGATTCGTTGATAGCGAGTAGGTGTACGTTCGGCTACCAATCAAGCGGCCCCGAAACCTCATCGGTTTTTTCCTCCTGTTCGATCCCCCTACCACCCCCTTTTTCCACCCGCTCCCGAACCGATCGTCCATCGAGCTCTCCCCTCGCTCCCTTCACCCCCCACTTTTCTTTCACTGTCCCTCTCCTCTCACTGTATACTATGTGTCCTTCTCTCCTGCTCTCTCTCTACAATTTTTTTCTACCTTTTCCCTTCTCGTTCTCGCTCTATCTAACTCACGCTCCGAGCTTCCTCATACTACACGTTGGCCCACCGAACCGGCGCACCATACCCCATACCCCGGCAATGTTCCATTTTTTCGCCCGGCTATCCCGCAACTCGAACTCGCGATGCAATTATAATCCAGCTTTATGAAAAAAGAGGAAGGAAAAAAAATGCATCGCAAATGTGATTGAGCACCGATACGGTGGCGAGATTGGTCGATGGTGGGGGGAGAGAGAGGGCCAAAGGTAGGCGGAGGAGAGGGCAGCCTAGTCGTGTGTAGGCTATATAGCCGAACGATTCTCGGGGGCGCGCGAGCAGGGTGAGGCTGTTCAAGGGGGTTGCGGAATCGGGGTACCTACAGGTACAGAGGGGTTCGAAGGGAGGGGGTGGAGGATGGCGTGAGAGAGCCGAGCTATATAGAGGTTTGGAGAGGGGGTTGAGGGATTGGTCAAAGCGCTTGGTTGCCGGTGCTGATAAAAAATTACACCCGAAAAAAGTATCGCCGTCACCCCTCGAACCCTCTCGCGCCCGCACCCATACCCGAACGTTGTTCTCTTTTTCTCTCGCTCGCTCGCCCTGTCGTTACGCTCTTTCCCGCCTATGGTACTCTGTTTTTCTCTTTACCCCTTGGCCCTCCGAACAGTTCCACGGCTCGACAGGCTAGCCAAACCTCGGGTATACATTATTCCTGCCGGCCAACCCCTTTGGACGGCGGAACACTGAAAATTGTTCGGAAACAAATTCGTCCAGCGCCACCCACACCCTTCACAGCAGCCACCTCCCCCCTATGGTTTCCACTCGTAGACGTGCTTCATACGCGATCGCGCGAAACGACGCTCGTCTGATTGGAACCGCCCGCTTTTTTCCATCGTTTGTCCCCGATCCTAAATCGCTGATCACGAGCGTGTATAGCGACGTATGCGGAAGAAAATCGCGGTCGCGAGTTCTTAATCGATTCGACGAATAGATGAGGATTTTCGAGTAGAATGTAGGGTCACTCGAAGGTTGACTAGCGGCTCGTTTGCACGGAATTTGCGTGAAACGGTCGCGCGGTTTTGCTTGACATCATTTAGCGGTTAATTTAACGCACCGCGGCCGCCACGGCGACTATCGCGCGCTCGCATACCATTTACGCTCGCACGTAGCCACGATACCGCGAACTTGCTGGAATTAAAATCCCGTTGAATATCGTTTAATATTAAAATAACGTTGAATAGCGTTTGACACCACCGGTGGAACGGAACTCCGCTCATTAGAGTTTAGCGGATTTTCGGGGAAACCGAACGGCTGTTTTGCTACCGTCCTTACGTTCTCGCGATGGGGTTTCTTAAACGACGTTATACCACGCTCTTTTCATTTTTGCCTTCCTCCTCTTTTTTGTAGAAATTAATTGGATTTAATTCGTGGGAAAATTTGTTGAACACCTGAGAACCTAAATAGAGTATTTTGTTTTGTCTATTTTTGGAATAATGAGTTTTTAAAGTTGGTACGTTTAATAGCGAATTGTAATTCACAGTTGACTTTTTATAACTACGAACCTAATACAATTTTTAAGAACTTCCCATATATGTACATGTTGGGAATATTTCAAAGATCTTCTTATACCTACGAAGAACGTGTCAGTTTTTTTGTAATAATTGTTACAATGAGAAGTATTACGACTTAAAGTAACTAAAGCTTTATCTGCTCGTAAATAATTTGTCATCTAAAAAATGTGTATGCTTGCTCGTCATTTACAGTTTTTATTTTTATTTTTTTTCAATCATAATATGAAGATCCATTCATGCACAATTTACACAGTATGATACTGAAACCCTCCATAAAACTGTCGCAAAGAGATATACGAAACCAATTACATCACCTCAACCAGCAAAATTCCCGAAACGAAAACGGCAATCGGTCCTTCAAACCGACCCGCGTGCATCCTTTTTTATATCCACCAAAGTCAAGCGAAGAACGTTCCATCGTGTCTTAAGCGTTTAATGGATTCTATTTCAGAACCGCGACGTCAAGCAGAACACCGAAGGAGGTCGACGAAGCAGCAAGAACCAGGATAGAAGAGGCGCGCCATAAAAGGTTTACTGGGCACGTAGTATGAATTTTTAAATGAATCACCGGGATCGCCACGACGAGGGACGTGATTTCATGCCAAATTTGGTTCCAATCGGTCGAACGATGTGCTCCCAATCCTCCGGCGCATGGTTCGCAATTTTCTACCCGCGTTCCTGGCATTAGTTGCGCGATTGATACCTGCCGATTCGAATTTGTCTCCTTCTGAAAAAATTATGAAAGTTCCAATCCCGGCTGTCGTTCGGTCTATTAGCCGGCAACGCTCGACACCGTTATCTCGCTCGCCGTTATGCAAATTTCCATCGATCCGCGCAGTAGAGAAAAAAAGAGTTTATTTCATTTCCAACCACCGACTTGATTCCTCTATACTCCAGTTTCTTCCATGAATCGACGATAAAACGATACATACGCCGGCTGTTCCTAAGGGTTTTTCGGTTTTCTCTAAGAATCGATGACTCGTCTGGCTTTAATATTTTAATCCTTGGTCATCGAATTAGGACCAGTCAAATAGCATTTTTTAATATACAGATAATAACTCTATTTTCACTATTTTTCATTAATTTTTCTTTCAATTTCTTCTCGTAAAAATTGCGAGGAATAAGCAAAGTCTAACATTAAAATATGTTAATTATTAAAATGTTATTATTTTTTCGAACGTCTTGAATTTTTATCTTCAAATCAGGGAGTATAGCGTCTGGAATAAGAATAGGCTCTAGACATTTTTAATGATATCAAGCCAGATAAATTGTCCGATTATAAAGAAGAAGGCCAATCGCCTAGAAAATATATTAAAGATCAATTGTTTATCGCATTTGCTAAACAAGTGTACACGTATCTCCTTTTTCTTTCCGTTTATATGTGTCACACCATGATTAATTATGCAAACTAATTAATCTATTTCTATCCCTATCTTCTTCATATTAACAAACACCATTTTTATCTTCATAAACGTATCGCAGCGAAAGGATTAATGTCTGTATAGGTAGAAAATTCCTGTGGCAATTTTCATTTAAATTAAATTGAATAATTCAAGGGATTGGTCGTGTGGAAATAGGTAAAGGAAATTTCCGAATGTTCAGACGGGTTCTTGTTATTATAAACAGAATAAGATCCATTAATTTGTGTTAAATAAATTCATAATAACAATACGGTCGGATGTCGATGGAGATATTAATAGGAATGAAGAAGTAAAAAGATGGTAATAACGCAAGGGGAGTGTACCCGTGAATCAAATTGTCACGATAATTGTTTATAAGACGGATTGAATAGCTTTAAGGAATATAATGAAGTCGAAAGAATAAGTTATTAGATGCGACGTTGGTCATCAAATCTTAAATAGTAAATCCTAAAAATATAATTTAATTAATTAGAACATAAAATGGATATTTAAATACTTTATTAGCGACATCAGTAAATTAAGAACTTCTCTAAGAATTGTTAAATTATTATAAAAATCTGAGATTAAATTTATAAGAAAAATACTTAGGAATTTTATGGCAAAAGTAACCACAAAACAGACGGTCATTTCTTAGTAATAGACTGATGTTCTTTATAATTTCTTGGTTATCGAGTTCCCTGCGTTTTCACGTGTAACGATTAATTGATTCTAATTTCGTTTGTTGATATCACGACCGTTCCCAGACGCAGAATGGTTGGGCGGGGTTCGTTAAAATTTTATTTCGCCATGAAAATTCGAACAAAACCTGAACACTTTTTAAATTAAATTTAATTATATTACCCTTTTTCGTTCTCTCTCCCTCTCACTTTGTTTCTCTGTTAATGTCTGTCGCGGGGAGGGGATGGTACATACGAGGAACGACCGATACAAAGTATCATCCGGACAAAGTCATTAAATGGAACTAATATGATTAAAAATTTTTTCCTGGCCTGGGGAAAAAAAAACGGGGGAGAAAGCAACAGAGAAAAAACAAACACACACGCGTCGGCATATACACGCAAAAATGTAAAAAAAATTATACCACTATCCCTGGGCGCACCGCAGATTGCACAGTTGTAAACGTATTGTGCAATATTTTCCCTGTGGCACCGGCGGCATTATCTCGAGCTGTTTCATTTACTAATTAGTAACGCGATATCATGAGCGGTTTTTACAGACCTAAATGAGAAAGGAAATGAGCACGGGTCCCAAGACCTTTGGCCGTGCTTTATTTCGAACGCGCAATTATCGCGTACCCGGGAATTTTTCCGACGTTTCGCCAACATTTCATCGCGCGCCGACAAACGTCGCTTAAAATCCTATCTCTTTGATATCCAATGACAATCAACTTCTCCTATATAGATAAATAAGCATATATACGCTCTCATACATACCAATCATACAAACAGGTTGATCTGCAGCGAAACAGAGAAGCTGATACGACAATCGTTGCACCATTAATGCAACTAAACCACGATGCATCGAAACCAACCTAAAAGACGAGTTCGTCCAATGTTTTTCCTAAGGTAACGAACAAACCTACGAGTTAGCAGAGTAAAGCGAGGAAAGGATAGCTCGTAACGCAACGAATAAACGATTAAATTCAACAACAACGGCAACAGCATGCAGTAGCACGGAGCACGAGCTGTCCTCGGGGCAATAGGAAGCAGTGATTAAACGCAACAAGTAAAATTCGATACTCTATGAGGCGAGCTGTACGGCTAATTGGAGCGTAGTAAATAAATTATGCTCACTTGTAATGCGGTAGGATTATGTGGCGTTCTCTCGCCGGGCGACTGATTACGGTTATTTTCGTGCTTAACACACGCAGATAACAGAAAGCGAGAACCCAGTAAGGTGTGGAACGTTACGCCACGCACGCCGATCTTCCGGCCAATTATATTTTAGCTCATTACATCACCTCTGTTATTTGCAATAATTTTCAAGTGAAACGCCCCAACGCAGGGTACTCCGCGAGCTCTACACGTCTCTTTCGTTTATCCGCGTTACGTAACGCAGCAATTTGTTGCAACGAGCACGCGGCTCGGTTACGAGGCATCAAGCATAAAGAAAGCATGCTTGGTATCTGTTAATTCAATTAGAAAAAAAAGCGGTCGATTATTGCGCGTGTAAATGAAACATCCATATCGGTTCCACGAGGGTAAGTAATTTGCAACTTTGTTTAAAAAATATATATATTAGGATGTTTCACGGCATGATGACAGAGCGTGGTAATTAGAATGCAGATGTTCATGCATTTAGAAAGAGTGGAAATATGGAGAAACGTATAAAGATGAGCACGAATGCGAAAATATATAAATTATCGAAAGTAAAGTAAGTTTTGCCACGGAATAAGCAACCCGGTACTTTTTTTTTTAATTTACCGACAGTGTGAAAGACCCGTGAAAGCGAGAAGCCATACATTTTTCTGGTCGAATGAACAGTGACATCGCTTAGTAGAAAACGCATAGAATATGTGTAATGCTTTCTCATTCTAGTATTAGCAATCTTGAGGTGTTATGCGCTACTTGACCGATCATCTTTCTGATTTGCTATGATTTGTTATATTGGATCTCCCGTTCGAGAACAAAGTCAAACCGAATAGTATACCTGTCTCGTAATAAGTAACTGGTCGGTCCCAAGCGTATCGCTTATTTCGAGGAAAAGTTACATATGCTACGGTGTTTGGAAGATAGGACATTTCATTCAAATGTTGCTTCTTTATGAGCGTCAATGTAAATGGCAAATCTATTTGCAGAGCTGTAGAAGAAACTAATAAACTTACTGTCATATATTGGTTCGTACATTATTCTTCATATCTACTGAGCATCATTGAAAGGAATTTAGAAATTCAGTTTTATCAAAAACGAAACTGTAAGTAATATGTTCTAGATTGCATCACTTACAACTGTAAGACAATAGGCAAGAATTTAAAAATATGTTGAATCTTGAAAGGAAAATACATGTTAGAATATTAGTAGAAAATGAGATATACTTTCAAATTTTGCTTCTTTCGTTATTTATCAAGTCCAAAAGAAATCTTCACACTAATTTTTATACATACAATTTTTATATTACTGATTTATTATTTCTGAGGTAATGAGATTTTAAGTAGGAAGCTTAAATTTGGACATTTATAGGTGTCAGAGAGCATAGTAAAAATTGAGAAACCTATTTCTTGTTTGTTGTAGGAGCACAGGAGAGGTTCGATTACACGCGCGCGTAAGACAAGATTACGATCGACCTGCTTGCGTGAACGTAATTACTCGTGACGAATGGAACCACAGGAGCATCGCGTTAACGCCTTTTTTTCTTCGTTTTTCTCGATCGCTATCTGGGCTTGAAATTTTACAATTTTTATGACGCGTCCATTCACTCCGCTTTAAGGAACACAGTTCTCTGAAAGGCGGTTTATCTAGTCCGATGATCGTGTGTACACACGAAGAATGTTTCATTAACTCTCGTTTAGAATTCACCGGCGATTGTGTGGTTGGTTGTGTGCACATCGCTGGGAAGAAACGTTTCATGCTCCCGTTAAAAGGATAAACGCAGATTACGGATCTTAACGATCGAGGTGTTTAATATATGGGTAAATGATGTTTCTAGATCGATTCGAGTATAAGAGATTAGAATAGAGCGAAGTGTACAACTTTGAAAGTAGGAAATATTACGAAGCAAAGCGGCAGAATGTTGCACGAGCAACTACTAATTATTATAGTCTTCTTTGTTCATTTTAGATATGTTTTCTATGTTATGCAATAAATTTCTATCGCCTCTTTGTAATTCATTAATTGAGAATTCTAGAAATTTCTCAGTTTCTTTCCTTAGGCGGCTTGAATTGTTTAGTTGTAAATTTGAAGATAAATTGCAACGTTAAGCAGGAATATTAATCTGGTTAGTTTCACTCGTAATAGTTTCTCCAGTAAAAGTTGGAAATTTGAAGGGATGTGGACTCGTTGCCATTTTAACCGTATCTGACCAGGCACGGTTCGATTCTCCTTATTCCTTATTTCCCTCTTTATACGTAACCTCTGTTTCTAGTGAATTAATTAATTAATGTGTCTAATTACTTCCTACATATTCTTGTACAGTGCATAGTATTTATGGTCCACAAACGTGTTATTTAACGTTGACTACTGATTTTTCTTACTCATTTTGCGTTGTAACAAATCGCGTTCATGTATTTAGAAGGTATTTCTATATTACTGTACTAAATCGCTTTATAATCTTGTTATTAATTCACCACTAAATACAATTTCATTTCAGCATTCTTGACGTAATGAGTTCTATGAAACACGTAGTGATTTCGATATTTCAATAAGTAGTATACGACTTTATGAGAATTACGTTAAACCTTTTTCTTCTTAATTTCGCAACTTTTAATTTATTTTTTGTATTTCAGTCGATATCATATGAGTGTTATGAAAGCACGTAACAGAACGTGTCAACAATTTTCGAAATGAGTACAAATCAAGCAAAGAACAATACGGAAAAAGTCTTGCAAAGTAACGGGAAAATTCTTTGAACCATCAACCACATCCTCAATCTGAACTTCAAGTACCAATTCATGAAACGACATAAATTCATGCCACGCGAATGAGCAAGGGCGTAAGAATATAAAACGCTGGATGATATTGTCGCGTGGCTTCTTACGTAACTTCGTTTTCCGGCCAGGCGAATAAATATACGCACTCGCGCGTGTTACTCGCGTGTGTTGCACGCGCCGCGTTCTGCATTTCCAAAGCCAGGGAGAGAGGAGGCGAGCTAACTGTCTCGTTCTGATACAGTTTTATGAGCTATGTCATAGTCGAGCGTCCACTCAAGGGTCAGTTGCGTTCCTAGTGCGAAATAACATTCACCCAACGCGCCGATTAGGATCTCGTGTAGGTACGATCGGCTCTCGCTTTTGTCGGGATATCGAGAAGTTACGAGCTTTCCGAAAAACGCGTATCCGCGGTAATGAGGTTTTTAATTCGTGTCGGATGTCACGCTTGGATTTACTTGAATCGACCGTTCCTGTTCTCTTTGATTCTTTTCTTTTTTGTAGCTGCTGTTGCTAATACCACATACTGTGCGAATAGAACAATCGTCGAATATCGGTACCGTTTTCTCCCCTTTGCTCGATACTTTTTGTCAGGATTCTAGGTGAATAGGAAAAAGACAATTCTATTATACTGAATTAAATTACTGACTGTTTGGCAAGTGCCCCTCTTCTTTTCCTACTTTTAATTCAAAGAAATGGAACAATTATCCGTAATGCGAAGATTAATCTTCCTTGCACGATTTAGATGAATTCGATTAATATCTGTTTGTCCATCAATGGTGTAAAAGCCAATCTTCCTTTGATGAATGTGATAAATATCCAATTTCTGTTACCTTACAGTAACTGGTATAATATGTGTCATAAAATTTGTAAATTGCCTGTATAGTAATTACTTTTATTTTTCCTACTTCTATCAAGCGTACGAACCATTTTATTACTTTCATGCATGATTTATGTAATCAGTTGGACGAATTTATTCCATTGATAAATGTATCTTTATATTCTTTAATTAACTCCTCTAACATTCTCCGAAATAGTACAGTAGTAAAAGGCGAAAGAATTCATTATTCGAACGAATAATTCAACGATGTGAAATGTGACAAAATGTCTAAAAATTTTTCTCATTCCTTAACTACAGTCTAAGGAATTAAACTGCCTCTAATAAATGACAGAAGAAGATTCACTTCTTATTACTTCGTCGCAAGTTCTAACACCAGCGGTTCGTTTAACGCAAACTCGTATTCACACAGCGAGTCACTCATATTATACGGAAATAATACGCGTCGTGAAACGTGTAAATTGCTGGCTGTTTGGTGGCTATGAAGTGTGCGGAATACACGTTGGCGACCAGTCGCAGGGGCAAACTGTAGATGTATTCCTTGCGTCTTGAAGCTTGCTTCGACCAAGTGGAGAACAAGGAAAGAAAAAGGAGAAGATAGAGAAAGAGAAAGAGGATGGCTCACGGTAATTGTAATAATTGTTATTATTCGGTGTATAATTAACGCCGCGGCTCGAGCTACCGCGAGTCGGTCGGGTCTCCGAGGAAAAGTTTAAGCATGCTGCCCGCCGGCCATTTGCATAATTAATTAAAGAAGGAGTCGAGTTTTCAACAGATTTTCATGCCGTGCCTTCTCTCCTCGTTCAGACGAGAACCTTCGAGATCCTCTTCCCGGTTCTTCCCTCTCCTCATCTTCCAATGTTCTACTTCGGGTCAGACGATTCAGAATGGCCGAAATTCAGTTTCAACTCTCCACTGGAGGGATAATTCTTATTTTTTTCCTCCATAGGTATAGCAAAAGAGAGAAACCAAGCAGCGGTTAACCGGGGAGCTTTGTCTCTCTCTCTCTTTTTTTTTCTTTCTCTCTCCGTCCTATCTCGTTCCACGAGCCATTTTCCACGTTGTATTTCACTCTCGTCGGCGACATCGTCAACCTATGCCGGCCTAATCCTATATTTTTCCATTGATTTCGTCCACTGTTCGTATCAGGGTCGAGGGTGGCTCCGTAGAAGGGGCGAGACGCGAACGAGCTCTGGGCTGAAGAGACGAGGGGGCAAATGTAATTAATTATCCCGGTAATGACTCTGACTGATGAGCGACCGGACAAGTCCAGCCAGGTCGAAATAGCGTAGAAGTGGTGACGGCCTCGAACTACCGCCTCGGTCGACTTATTTGCTTCCGCGTTTTTTACTACCGTCATCATGCTTCTTCTGGCGACCGGTTTCTAACAGTATCGCGGAACCGTTTGCAAATGTGATTTACTTCGTGATGCAATCGTGCTATACGTGGCACGCGACCATGCGACATTTAATGGTTAAATGTGTACCAATTAATTCTATCAATTGTTTGATACATTTTTGTTCCGAAAAATTAACCTAGACCGGTTGGGATTAAACGATAACTTCTTTTATACTTCCTTCGCTCTATTTTCCTTGCTTTGCTTTGCACTTAAATTTGCTTCTGTTAACTTTTCTTAACGTTCCTTTGAAAGCTTTCTTAACCATTTACAACTACTTCTAGCTCGGTATTCTATAGCCATTTAATTACATTTGACAATTTACAAAAATTAATCGATCGAGTTATCAAACAATGAACTATCGAACGATCGTTTTCAGAGTTAAAGAACGAGAAGAAAGGATGAATAGTGCGTGAGCAGTTTCGTTCTTGGGAGGCGAAAGGCAAGCCGGTGGAACGAATTGTTCCATCGATCGATCGGACGTGTTCAAGGACCGTTCATACCTGTTCCTGAAACACCACAGCGGAGAGACAACGAGAGAGTCTGGCACCAGGAGAGGGGCTGTGCATGACAAGGTAGATTTATTTTTTTCACACCCCACGCCAGGACTCACCAGGGGCTGGACGAGGTGTTTTAATATTTTAATAGGACGCCGGAATGGCCGGTTTCGTGACTTGGCGTTTTATAATGATATTCTCCCCGCGTTTCGTTCGTAGTAGCAGGAGAAAATCAACGGCTCGAAATAACCCATTTCGTTGGCAACTCGTTCTACTATTCTCCTAAAATAACAACCTCGACTCTTTACGCTTTTGTATTACGCGTCGCTCGATCCATCCATTCTTCTTCTTCGTCCTCTTGGTTTAACGTCGTTTACGCTCGGATCGACGTCATCTTGCGCCACGTACTTGTACAGAGGATTATAAATTTTCATTCGAGCGGCGATTGTCTCTGAAGTGCACGGAACAAACGAATGATTGCTCTGTGATGAATTCAAGTATCGGGCGATGAGTCAGGCGATTAAACGCGCGCTCCTCTTGCTACACTCGATCCTTTCAATATCTTAGATGATCTTGAATTTTTTCGCCTCTTCGCCGTGGTTTTGTAATCATCGTTGTAGATTTTTATTCGACGTCTGATCGAGATGTCGTACCAATGAAACGAGAAAACTTATATCGATGCTATACAATTGTTGGACAATTTCGATCAAAATGAATCTTTTGCGGTAATGATACTTTTGAACAGCTGCATTTTTTAATTTAACTTGATTTATCAGACTCGACTGTTCAGTTTCTTGATGAAATTTGGTAACTCGATCTCTTCAGGGGCGGGTATATTAAAATCGAAGAAGGATAATTATATTTTACTTTTCAAAATAATGCATATACATTAAAGTTAATTATTCGTGAAAAGATTTTATGTACTTAGGAATTAATTATATATTTATTCAGAAAAATGTATCCTCCAAAATTATACAGAAATTAAAAGAAGTTGAACATACATATACATATATGTACGCTAGTATCCTTCGGGTTTATTTTTCATAAAAGTTGAAAATATAATATTTTCTTCGCAGACGATGATAATATTTCCAAGTCGACCGATTTGAAAGGAACGAAACTCGATTATCATGTTAACTCTTAACAAGTGCAGTGAACGAGGCGAATATTTTCACGGCTCGATCACGTTCATCGAAACGATCTATAACGCGAGAAGATGGTATCGCGATTTTCGATAGACGAGAGGAGCTGAGTCATTCCACATCATCGTTCCGAGTTCTTCTTTCGCATTCATCCACGACTACCTTTCCGTCCCTCATTTCCCCGTTTCAATCAATCGCCGAGTCCAATTTCATTTCTTCCATTATCATCTTGCTACGAAGTCGATTGAGACGGGACAGTTAAGATCTAATTACCTTCCGTCAAATTAACTGCACGTCCGAGCCGAACTGTGTGTACTTTACAACCGGTGAAACAATATTTACTGTGACCGTTATAATTATAATTTCATCTGGCGACAACTCGATTAAACCTGCAACGATCTGATCCAGTAAAATTCCGCTTAGCCTGTGATTAAGAAATTTTCCATCCTTCGAAGCATTTGAAAGAAAAAAACAGATAACAGTCGTATCCGATCCTCTTGAAATAATTTCCTACTTCTCTCGAATATCATAACTTTTTTGTTATTTAAGCTGACACAGTATCGTTCAATTCGATGACTTATAAATTCTTCGATAGTTTAAGTGATGGAAGAAATTGTCATATGATTAATTAAAAATGGTTGTGCGGTGTACAAAACAAGAATTAACTTCCTATATTAATATACCTGGGCCTAATTAATTAATATGTAAATGCTATAATAAGATTGTAAATTTTGATGCGTTAGGAAATTTGATGATGCAAATATGCACAGGTAGCTTACACGAAAAAATATATTAAAAAACGAAATATAATACGTTTCATTCGTGAAATTATTTTCTTAAAAATACGAAATTGTATAAATATATGTTCGCAATACAATTGTAAGAATACAATGTAACAGTACAATGGTGCGCAAATACGCTAAAAGTTAATTTCCATTGAAATTTCAACTGATTAACGAAAAAAAGATATGATAACCAAAATTTGCATTACTCATCAGTATTTCCACATTTGAAAGCAAATACTATATCCACATACACGTCACTCAAGTCGAAGAATACTCTATTCTTCGTTGGAATGCAACGATACCATAGGGCTCGAGACTTGAATTTAGAATCGTTATCGAAGAGCAGAAAGAATCTCCGAATTCTCCGTTAATCCTAAAAAATTAGTTCTCCTACCTATAAACGAAACTGCTTATAGAAAATCTAAAATTCAAAAGTCGTAGCGAAATTCTGCGAAGATTTCAAAACTGACTATTGCTACGCTTTAATGAAAGACGCGAAGCGATTTTAAATTGGTACAAGGCGAATGAAAAGCTCGAAAAAGGGTCTATAACACATGTGAGTCGATGTAAGAGCTAAAGTACGATTCTACGGTCTGTGTCGATCATTTTAGTACACGCAGTTTGCAAATACATTGACAGAAGACGACGCAACGTTCAACACAAGAAGCGCTTTACGCACTTGAAACATATACAGTGTCTAATATATGAAGTATATAAGAGTGTAGAAAATCAGTTTTTCCCAAACTTGCTAAATATGCTTTAAATCCTTGTTCCAGATTCCCATTCAATTGAATTCCGTGTTACGACAACCCCGAACAGAAGAAGTTCTATCGACTCCCGATCGAATTTCGTTGCGGATCTCGCGAATATTTCGCCAGGCAGCGACGAGCAGAGTCGGAGATTGATGCGTTAGGCAAACAGCGTAGGCGCGTCCTCGTTTGTAGCGGCGGGCACGACGGCTCGCAATTAATTGCAGGTAGGATCGTTAATGCCGCCTAATTTCGCGGAAGGACAGAAACGGTTCGGCCGGAGAATCACGATTCGTTAGCGCGAGCCGGCGCGCAATTTTTTTCTCCCCCTGGCCGCTGACCTGCCCGTCGTCGTTCGCCGGCTGTCACCGTGTATTCGGAAATATAACTAGATTTACGTCGCTCTATTATCTCTATCGCCGAGGCCGTGTCCTAACGGCCGGAGCCTGGGAAAAAATCCGGTCGGCCGCGGCCGCTCGAAAATTCCCGTATTCGATTTTTATATATCGACAACGAACACTACCATCGTCCGCTTTGCGCTCGCAAACCCCACCGGAACGATCGGAGGGGGTGGGCGAAAGAGGGTGGAAAAAAAACGACAACAACTTACGATTTATAATGCGCAGGATAAAACGAATTAAAAGCGACGCGAGCGAAAAAATTCGAACCGGCGCGGCGTTGAAATAAAATTGCGTTCGTCGGCGAGGAACAGGGGGACGAGTATTTTTCGCCATGGCCGTGTGTATAGAATTCGTAATTAGCGGAACGACCGAAGGTAGGGGTAGAGGAGTTTGTGTAATTTTGAATGGAAAATTTGACGAAAGCTTTCGCGAGATTGGAAGGTTAATCTCTCGCCTTGTGATTTTTTTAACAACCACGTGTGTTATCGCTGATCTGGTATTTCAGTAATGTCTAGGATGAGGATGCAATAAAACGGTAATTTGTGCAGATAAAAAATTTCTTACCTAATTCAATCTTGAAGGATTCTAACAGATTGAGAATCATAGTGATGTAAGTCGAATTTCTTAAATATAAGATATAACAAGAATCATTCTCTAGTACTAAAAGTATCAACCGTTTAATTTTATTACATAATCGATTAATTTTGTCGTTTGAGAGATGTTTTTGTAATTTCGAAGTATATATTTAAATTTTTAAGACGATAAACGTAAAATTATTTCATTAAAGGTAAAAATAAATAAAGAAGCACATTATGAACATCGATCCGTTATTTAAGTTCATCAACCATTTTAAATCTTATTTGTCCAATTGAAAATTTATAGAGATATTTTAAATAAATACACGTTAACAGCAAAAATTAATTACCTTACTGTAGTAGCCCGCTGCCGGTTAAAAATTCTATTACGAACTGTCTCTGTACCATCTACCACAATCCATCCCCACGCGTGTGAATCTATATTATACTCAACGAGATTAAGAAACACGAGTAAAACCATTCTTACGTTTCTAATCCATCAAAAACGGAAATTCGTAATCCTCTGCAACTAGTCGGGGAAGGTAACAGCGATTCGAGCCGCCATAAACATTCCCTTTTTTCGGGCTTGGGGGTTAAAAGCCGGGGAAAAAAATCAAGCGCAGAAATAACAGTGGAATCGAAAATGAGCAACGGCGGTTCGATCGACGAAGGAAGAGCCGAAAGAGAGCGGCGAAAAAATTTCGAGTCGCCGTTCGACCGCTTCGCTATAGGCGGTATCCGATTGAAGCCAAAAAAAAAAAAAAAAAAAAAAAAAGAAATGAACGAGAAGGACGAGAAACAGAATAAAAGAAGAACAGAAAAACAAAAAACAGCGGGAAAGAAACGAAATGAAGAAAAAAAGAGGAAATCTACGCGTGTAGCGCGGAGAGAGGTGGTGAGAATTGAGGGGGTGGATTCGAAGAGCCGCGGTCAGAGGATAGAAACGCGGCGTGTTCGAAACAGAGGGGGAGAAAGACGATGGCGTGGGGGTGACGAGGGCAACCTTTTATAATCCGGCAAAATGCGAAACGCGCGCGCCATTTTAATCGAAATAGGTTTTTGCCTCGAAAAAAAAGTTCGTATTTAGAGAGAACGAAATGAGTTCACCTCCGGCTCGATGAAAGACCGATAAGCATAGCTGATTTATACGAGGGACGACCGAACCGAACCGAACCGAAGCGAAACCGTTCGCTCGTTCCGTCCATTCGTTCGAATCCCGAGCCTTCTCCCTCGCTATCCGGTGAGATGCCGTGCGTTTACGCGGATATATACGATTTTGTGCATCCCCCGTCCCTGATACGCGTCTCTTTCCTCTTTTCTCTCTTACTCAATTTTTTCATCACTCTTCCTAGGTTCGATGTTTCATCGTGAAAGTGTACTCACACCAGAGAAACTCGTGTGATGGTGATCACGTGTGTGAGCAGAATCAGAAAACAAAAAGAGGAAAGAAAGAAAGAGGGAGGTTTGGAAGGGGTAAAAATGAAAAAACACAGCAAGAAAAGTAGTAACTGGATGGGAAGAAAAAGAAAGAGGAAAAAAGTGGCGCCTGTCCTCGTTCATTCCAATCTACAGAGGTTAATAATATCGAAAATATTGCTCTCCCATCGGTAATTTAAATAAAAATACGTTTTTTCAACACTCGTACATGAGGCTGATGCGCTCGCGTGCACGCGTACGCGTGTACTTGCGATCGTCGCTGGATAAAAACGCCGGGAATTACAGGGACAGTAATTTCTGAGCCGGAATCAACACTTATTATGCTCGTGTCTACGCCACCCTGATAAACGAACGCTTCGAACGAAAAAGGGTGAAACAGAGAGAGAACGTACATATGTGTATCTCTGGCGCTCTGGCCAACTCGAGCTCCGATCATAACGAACGATTATTTTTCATACGCTTTTTTTCGTACGGAATATTCTGATAGAAAAAAATACGACTGGGTGGGCTGCCGGGAAATTTCGTGCACGCCTTTGCAAGAAAATCAATTTTTCCTCCTTTTTTATTTTTTTGCTCTCTCTGTATTTCTTTTCCGCGCTACCTGGCATCATGTAAAAATCACTGGGAGTTTCAAATGAATGAAAGGCTGGTTTGCTTATCGACTATACATGGGGAAAAAATGAGGAAAATGTAACATGTGTCCTTTGAAGACGTAAAATCGTTGACATATTATCGATACTTTATAACCAAAGTCTCGTTTAAATTGCTGTAATCAACGACATATTATCGCGCAATAAAGGAAAAAAGGTTTTTATACGGAGTTTTTCAAAGATCGATTGAAAGCAAAATATTTCGTAGAGAAATTTGGATATTCTTTGAGAATGTAGTTTCTGGTAGGAGAGTCACGCGAGAATTTTCTAGTCGACGATTGCGCAAGTGACTGGAACAAGTACGAACGCCGACAGACAGAGGTAGAAGGGACAATTTTCAATTTTGTTCGACGGCCAGCCCGCCGTCCGGCAATTTTGAAACTAACTGGTTATCCGAGAGTCGTCTACGCAAACAGATGAGCGTTGATTTCGTCACTCGCCCCGTTGAATCCAGAAGCACCGAGTCGAGGACCGGACGAAAAGGAAGAAAGAGGGAGAGAAAGAGAGAGAGGAAAGGGTGTAAGAGTGGCGAATTCTGACAACTGCACGCTCGTTTTCGCGCGGGAATTCCTTGGTGACTCATTTTGTTACTTTGTATCAATGATACCATTATCTTATTATTAAATCGTAACATATATGAAATTAATTGACTTTAAATATACGTATGGGTTTGCACTTTATCAAAACCTTTTATCAATCTTTTAATATAATTCAAGTATATTACTCTTCCGTTAGAAATTTACTTTAAATATCGAAAAAAGAATTTGGAAAATCGTCAAAGAATAATACTTTCGTTGGTGTCATGATTTCAAAAATTACATTAATATTTTGTTCGACTTTGGCTACAGAGTGTCTAAGTTTAAATTCGCAAGAGAAAATCATTCTGTACGTACTCGTTGTATGATTGCGAAGAAAATACCAAACAACTTTCAAACAAAAGAATATAAACCGACGTTCAGCTTTATGTAAACCGCGATGCAACTAAACAATACGCTGCCTGATATGATCTAAGCGAAGAATCTGATTTCGTATGTTAGAATCTAATACAACGACCGTTACATAAAGAAACAGGAGGAAAAAGTCGCTCAAGAAACGGGAAAATTAATGTTCACGCCTATGTCGCGCATTCCAATTATAATTAGATCCGCTTCTGCGTTTAGCCTCGAATATTTATGCATTCGTTTAAACGTGAATTGCATCAGACACTTTCTCAGTATCATTTAATCGAATTTTCCTTGGTGTAAGTAACGTTCTTCTTGTTTCAATACCGTACAATCGTGCCTTGGTTAGCGATTAGTTCCACCTCGTTTAAGATTGAATTCCACGAGTTCGATACTTCGAAATTGTTTCTATATTCGTTTCGATAATCATTAGCGTTTCTTAATTGATTGATTCAACCTATGGAAAAGCAATCTTTCGAGATATGTATGTATATATATAGTTGTTAAGAGTTGCTAGGCCACCTAGAGTGAAACGCGCTATTTATTTTTCAGAAAATGACAGGTGATACAAATCGGAGACAGCTCTCCAGTTTTTTACAATATGCGAAACATATAATGGAGCCATAACGCAAATATTTATATTACAAGTTTCTATGCATCCACAGGAAATTGTGCAAGAGTATATAGGATGTACATAATATGCGTCAAGTGTGTCTACAGGAAAATAGAAATATACGAAGTAATATGCAAAAATATAAAAGATATCAAAAGTGAATTTAAAATATTCAAAGTTGTGAATACCTAAAAATATATAAAATACCCAAAGTAAACACAAGATATTCAAAGTTATATGTAAAACTATACGAAATAGTCAAAGTACACTTAAAATATTCAAAGTTATTTGCAAAAATATAAATGTCGGTTTAAGTTCTATTTCTTTTCTAAATACTCACGTTAATCTTTACTATTATGGCAACCAACTAAAATTATTCTAAATGTATATGTATTTAAGCAAGACTCAAATACAATACATCACGTATTAGAAAATACAGTACTAATTTTTTTTTTCACAATCAATTCTCGTTAGTTAATCGCGCAACAGTAACTCTACGTATAACACTTATGCGTACAAGTGAAGTATTTAGGTGGAATATACATATACATGTACGTAACAATAGATAGCTTTAACGAACTCAAACTTTCATTTTCTCGCTCGCGAGTGAGAAAATTTGCTTGCTTTTCTATTCAAGTGGCGAAATATGCTAGCGTTTCATTGGTTAATTCGTGGCTATAAATCCCTGTCCACAGTGGTTCGTTGTCACGGAGCTAAAAAATATAAGAATTGATGGGACAGTTGCAGCGAGCGAGCTCTCGTTAATTCCTGACATCCACGGTACGACCTTGGCTACCGGGGATCGATCTTCGTAGCGGCCCCTTCGAAGACTGCGAAAATAATAACGTCACTATTCATCCCTCGTTGAGTAGGTTTGCTTAATCTGACCATTTTATTTTTCACCATTCCCCTGGCTTCTTCCATGGCACAATAGGTATTCTTTGAGATTGAAACTAACGATAACTAAATTACGCAACGTGTACGAAACAAATATAAAAATATATGTAATACGGTCTTTTATTCATATATTTTACGAAAAATCATTGAAATTGCAAAAAATGCACAAATATAAATTTATAAAATTTCTATGAAAAATTACGAACATTTGATTTTGACCACTCTAATACTTGTAATATTTAATTAATAAAAATTTATATAAAATTGGAATTAAGATTAAAATGAGGATAGTGAACCTTCGAAACAAAAGAGGATTATTCTAGGAAGAAGGCTAATCTCTAAAGAACCTACGCTCCGATATATAGAAATGAACGATTGTCAATTTATAGATTTTGATGAAAAATTGCGAATATTTCATTTCGACAGCTCTGATAATTTTACCATAAAATTAATATAAAAAAAAGTATGCCGAAATGAAGATAAAAATGGGTATACTGAAACTTTGAAATCAAAAACCAGAAATGCCTTAGGTTAAAACCTAAGATATAAATATTTGTATACCAAAGTTTCACATTCATGACAGTGGATTAAATATGCGCGAAAATTTGCATGCGGATCGTTCAAGAAATTTCCTATACAAGCGTGTGTTTTCGCTCGAGCGTAGAGAAAAAAAAACGAGTAGGAAGGAAGGGATAAAAATTGGGGAGGAGGAAGAAGCGAAAACGAACGTTCGTGCTACGGGTGAAGCGTGGTGAAAAAAACGGTATAAATTGTTTTGCCCCGAGGGATGAGCAAGAGAACGTTGATCGGTAACGAGGGAATGACAGAATATGAGAGATAGCAAGACGAAGAGACAGGGGGAACAGGTGAAACGAAAGAGATTAAAGAACGAAAAAGAGCAACGACCAGCGGCGGATGAAAGCGCGAAATGCGGGACAGTTGGACACGCCGGACTTTTCGTCGTACATAGGGAAAACCACTCGTTTGGAACTCTCCTTGTCACCCCTTTCGGCCGAAATAATTGATGCTAGTTATGAAACGAGTTGCAAAATGGCGTAATTTAAAGTTACGATACGAGACGCTCCGCGATAGAGAAAGAAAGAGAGAGAATATGCTTTGCTGCCCGTTTCTTTTCGTTGACTGTTTTAAGTGGAACGTTGAAAATAAAAGCGTCACGCCTGTGCATCTGAATCGCTAATGGGAAAGCTACCGATGCGAGACACATTTGCTAAGGGGATGGGAAATTAATATGCTTAATATGCTATTATAATAAAGCGGTGAGATACTGACGAGTGGAATAAGTGAATATATCTGGAAATTTTTTAAATTGATTTGGACTGTCTCCCATAATATGAAGAGATTACGAGCGAAAGAATAAATGTCTAACGTCGTTCAATTTTGTCTGACGAAGTCTTCTTTCCTTTATATACTATCTACTCTACTTTAAAAGTGTCACAACAGTGTCATAAAAGATTTCTGAAGAATCATATCAATAAGTACTACTTCTATCTAAATAAACATTTTTAATCAGAGTAAGAACAATTTCCTTCTCCGTTATATAAATTCATTAATTTTAATTTTGTAAAACAAACACTGTCGTTCCTACTGTATCGACACGTTTTAAACAAATTTAGCGCTAATGAAAAAATTGTACTTTTTTAAAAAAAGTAAAACATCAGATTAACGAAGAAAGTACTAGACTGAAACTTTCTAAACAAAATAATTGTAACTAGAAAACTACAGAAAATAAATCAACATCAAAGTACACTACTAAGGAATTCCACAGAAAAGAAATTGAAATTAATTATCTTTCGAATATATAAATCAGAGATCAAAAGATAATTTCTAGATGTCCAACGGAAGAAACGAAGCAAAAAGTCACGCGATGATCGATGATCATTTTCAACCACGCGAAACGGTCGAGAATGAAATTCTCCCGCTGGCAGAGGCACGCAATGCAAATCGGGATCGCACTTTCAAGAGTCCTAGGCATTCGCCACTGAATGGCAGCAACTTGAACTTGGCCGCCAACTTTAAAGTTTTCTTGTTGGAACGGCGCCTTCCAACGTCGAGAGCGAAAGCGTCGACCGCCTATTTCTAGCGTTTCGACGCCCCTTTCTTCCTGCGTCCCTGACTGGTCGTCATGTCGTCGCCGTCGACGACGAGCAGACCAGTCGAGTCACTAGGTTAAACGTACCATCGTCGAGCTTCCACTCTACATCGTATTATTCTCGCTAGATTTGCCTCGGTTATCCCTGGTTACGTGTACTAATATTCCATTCATAAATTGCACCATAGTAACCGCGTCGCATAACCATGCTAAGTGTTATTCAAGACAATAACACTAATGTATACCTATAAGCGTGATGCTATTTTAAAAGGGATAATTTTTTGTGAAAAAATAAGTGGAAATAAAAAACAAACAAACAAAAAATAAAAACAAATCTTGAACAAATTTTTTGCACATTGCAGATACATAAGATTAAAAAATATCGTAATATATTTCAAATTTAAAGAAACGTGAACGTGAGTAGGCACAATCTTAGAACCAACGAAAATAGACAGATTTGTATATTACGTGGGATATTTCGTAATATTATATGTAAAGAAACTTCATATTATTCATACAACGACTTGAATAATATAGAATACGAAATAAATTGATCTTAATCCTGTGAATTTTTAGACATTCATTATTCAACGCAACTCTCTCTCACGCATCGTGTAGTTACACGAGTCTATTGGATCTGGTGAGTCAGTAAAATTTCTTTGCTAATGTTCTTCTACTAATAAAACCGTATGTTAAACAGCCCACAAAAAACGAGCAATTGAATCACTTTACAGCAACTCTGATTCATCCAGAATGTATAAAACCTCTCTTAGAAACCAACGATTTATCACATTCTTCTCACCTCGTTCATAACCACAGAAATTTATCGTGCGCGTTAAATCACGCTACTTTCTCTAATTTTTTCCTATCCGTTGATAAATTTGACGAAAACGTGCCGTTGAATTTACTTTCTGTACGAAAATCGTTTAAAAAGGAAGAACGTGGGACGAAAGGGGGAAATAGAATACAAATCGGCCGCATTATAACTGCGCACAACACAGAACAAAAGCAAGACGTAAAATCTCGTTCTATTGGACGTTTTAAAAATTCCTCGCTTCTCGTATACCATTTGTCTCGTGCTCTCTCTTCCTCTCTCTTTCTCTCTCTCTCGTTGTCATTCATTGAGCCACGTGAAAAGTCTCCGTCTCGGGAATTAAGCATCACCCGCTGTCAACGAAGAAGAATCGCGTCATCGATCGCCACGTTCCAATATACATGTTCTCTCGTTATTATTCCTGTGTTCGTTGGTCGACGCCTGACGCATCATCGCTTAAACTCGCTCCGATTTTCCGCGTTACATTTCTCGCGCGTTTACACACAGAGACAAGAGGAAAAGCGAATTCCACACGTGTCGGAGAACGCACACACGTGGTCCCGCCTACGGACCTCGGTTATGAATATGCATTTTCTACCGTTAAGTATGTGCAGATTGCGTCGTGATACAGTCCACGGCCGTTCATTATTGTCGCTAGCAGCTACTCGCCGCCGTTTCTCGCGCGCCGAACTCGTACACCACACACGCCGAAATTACTGATACGCGTCAATTGCAATCACCAGTATTCCCTTCGTTCCCTTGTCTATGTGCATGCAAGATCTTTGAACTATAGGTTGGAGAAAAGATTTATTTGCATGGAATTTTAACGTTTATTCTGTTATTGGTTATTCTGTTTCAAACCGTACAGTTGTGCAGAACTGGCAACATTTAAGAGTGAATCGAGAAAGTTAACGTTTAACGCAAAGGTTGATCTTGTTACTGTCGATGATTATTCTATTTCGGAGTGTAAAGGCGTGAAAGATTGGGAAAATCGAAGAGTGTGAGTTAAGAAATACGTGTAATTTATTTTAAGGGAAATACAGAGGTAAATCAACAAAAAATTTTTGAGAATTGCTTTAAAAATTATTTACTTGAAATATTGTTACGAGTTCGTAGTAAACGGCGAAAAAAAGGAGTGACTAGAAACATTCTGAACCTATGATGCCATAAAACGAATAAGAAGAAAAAAGAAAAAAAGACAAATGTCTTTTTCTCGCATAAAAATAAATACGTCACAATATTCGGAATTGATCTTCCACTAAAATTCAAAATAAAAAAGATAGAAGCTTCTCTATCTTCTCCGTTCAAACCATTATACCTAACTAAGAACTCAAGCAACCCTGGGCTCAATTCCTAAAAAAATATTCCGTTCCATGTTCCCATCAATAAGAAAGAAAAAGTAGAAGAAAAAACAATTTTTCGTGCGTCGTCTGTGAGGGGCAGAAGGCGTCGCTTATGAAATGCCAAAATTCAAAAGAGGGTGGTGTTACTTGATTCCAAACGGTTGCCCTCGGCTGTCAGGGTCCCTTCTGCACTGGAGAAACCCTAGCGCGAGCAACACGAGGCCTGAGAGAGGCTCGGTGTAAACAGGAATGAAAGAGGAGCGCGGAAAGAGCGTGCTCACGGTTCTCCTGTTAGTAATTATTCATGAACAAAGGCCCTGATAATTGCACTGTTTGATTGCACACTCGTATACCGATGAGCGGCAAAGACTTCTGCAACGTATATGGAAATGAGCGGCGTGTTTTTACTGTCGCGACCTGCAATCTCGCATTCGATGATCCCTATGATGACTTTCCGGCGCGTGAAATTCGCTTTTTTCTCTCGCTTTCACCATTGACGAAACAGTCGATATCGCGTTGCAGATCAGTGCGAATTTCGTAACGGGCGTATTAACAAATTAAGCAAGGAAGCAGGCGGTTTTAAAAGCGAGCCGTACCGATCGACTTTCCTTTCCACGATTCCTTTCTTTTTTAGAAAGCGCGCAGCGTCGTTCGAATTCCCAAGCTGTTCGTTCAATCGATCAGAGGAAACTGGAATACAGAAGCTAGTATTGGGAAATAAGCGTAATAAGTGGTATCAGCCGTTCGTAGTCAGACAAGAGAAATCTCGCCAACGAATTTCTTTCCTCCGAATTTTTACATTGAGAGCTTAAAATGTTGTTTAATACAGATACTAATAAGTATCCTACAGTTTTTTAATAACTCTTCGAGAATCTTGAACAGCAAAAATATTAAACTTGGATACAAAGAACCCAGTTTGATTACGGTGGGTTACAATGTTGTCAATTAGTTACCTCTCACCTTGCGATTTTCGAGTATCCAAACTGATCGTTAACTATTTACTATCGTAGCATAATCACTGATATTAAGATATTTTCTTAATTTCATACTACCAAACACAAATTTTAAAACATATCACAATCTACAATTTAGTCCTTCACGTTAACAAAAAAAAAGAAGTCACATTACATCTCTCCCCTAGACACTTCGACGTTAAACAGTCTACATTTCCACCGTCCGTATAAAACCGAAATAAATCACATGAAATAAAAGCGGCAGCAAAACGATAAGATCTCGACGCAAAGCGGACACCATCTCCGCGCTAACAATAAGTATCCGTACACGTGCTCTAATTACGCGGAACGATTCGCGAGGCTTTTGTACAGGGTTTCCGTGACGTCGCGTCGTATCGACGCGACGGAACGCGTCGGTTGGACGTGGCGTGGAAATCTTTCCTGTGACGGTCTGGAGTGAAAAACGCACGCTCGATCCGGGAGATAAGTAGTTTAGTTGTACGCGTGTCGCCGCAGAGCAGTGCTCAGGAAGCGCGAGAGTGCACCAGAAGAAGAATGCTCGAGACTCGTCAGCGAGACACGCGAAAAGAGAACCAGAGGGGATGGCGAGAGCTAGAGAAAAGAGAGACGGAGAGGCCTGGTATCGCATTAAAGGGGTCTGTCACAAGGGAAAGAAGACGAGAGGAAGGGTGGGTTAGGTCGTCGTGGCGCTCACCCTCTCGTTCCGCAAACAATGCTCCATATCGTCTCCATAATGAACGCGGGTACCAGGGACATGCACATGTTCGTCCCCTTGCAGTCCTAGTAATAATGAGCACGCAGATTATGCGTGGTGATTGGTGCTCGATATACCTACCCTCCGGAAAAGGAACGAGGAAGAATGAGAGGGTGGTTACACGGGGTACAAGATTGATACAAAACGAGCGCGCCTTCAAAGACGAACCGTTTTGAATTTATCGACGATCAACGACAACGACGTCGAGAACTTCTCGCCTCGATGGCGGTACAAATGATGGTCATTTCATGGACAAAAGCGTGTAAAAAGGTGACTTGTTTTTTCATCTGAAATAGTGGTTGAACGCTTCTCAGTGTTCATGAAGAAATTCAGTATATACATGAAATTTACCATTTTTAATCGTTCAAAATTTACTAGACGCTAAAATAGACTCATGAAAGTGAGAAGATTGAAATTTTTTAGGGAATATTAGAGCGATATAAGTGATAAAGAAGACATCGTACAAGGGACTCTATAAGATACTGGTAAACTTTAGGGATTGAAAAGTTATGACAGTAACAAACACACTGTAGAACCGACAGTAGAGTCAGATGTCATAGCACAGACAGAACTTTTAGAATAGAAATAATCATTATGTATCAATAGACTATACTAGTTGCCAACGAATCATTAATTCAACAAATCTGTTTGGATGCTCCTTCGAATCATCCAGAGAAATTTAGCGGATACAGTTGTACAACATTCAGTGCCGATAAGCGACTTTGATAGATCCGATTTCCGAAAAAAGACGTCGCCGTCGATTTTCTGTTACAAACGGGACGAGGAGAGTCGTTGAACGGGGATCACTTTGAAGCTAATTCCCGAAACGCTGAAAAATGCATTGCCACGTTTTAAATCCGGCGATATTTCAAGGCAGTCGGGTGCCGCCATCGGGGAGATTCCGGGCGCGCTTGAAAAGCAATTTCAACTTTAATTACCGTGACCGGGCTAACGAAGAATTTCGATCCTGAAGATACGTACATGATTATCGGCATAATTCAAATTGGTTCCGTGGAGTCACGGTACGACGACGTTTACGGATACATGGACGGGACGAAAATCGAATTGGTACATACAGATTGCAACCGGAATACACGGCCAACACCAGCGTGAATGCACCAATTAGAGTATCGAAGGATTCCACCGCTACCCGCCGAAACTCCAGGGATTCCTGAAGGACCTCGACGAAGGTATTTGTCCAGCATCGTGCTTGCGGTGTTCGTTCGAGTAACGATTCGATTCGGGACTACGACTCCGAATTCGTATCTGTCGCGTTCGTATTGTCTGTTACGCCTGTTTACACATTTGACCCGGATTTTCAGTCTCAACTTCCTGCTCGCGGCTCTTCTACTCCCCTACCTAACCCCATCCTAACCCCCTCTCTATCTACCACCCCAGCCTTCTCTTCCCTCCGTCCTTCCATTTAGATGCAATCGAACTCGATTAAGGATGTCGAAATTAACTTCTCGTCCGTGTTCAACGGATCCAGCGCAGGACGTTGAATCGGAAATGCGTAGGGGGTGGAAAATTCCGATTTTACGTTCAGTTGGATCGTTGGACGATTGAAAGATGTTGGTCATATGACAAGATTGGTACTGACTTCGTTCCGAGTGTTGAATATTGTTCTGGATGTACAGCGATAAAGATACGAAGTTAATTTGTCAGATAAATGGAAAGATTCAGGTCTATAAGAATGAAATATGGGTGTTAGACGTTGAGATTATCGATCGAAGATATAAGATTAAAAATAGAATTTGAAAAATACAAAATTGTTCGAGAGCATACACGTATCTCGTAGAAACGTAAAAACGTTACGCAGCATCGTGTTAAGTACAGAAACCATATATGGATTTCATTGCTTTGGACTACGTTACATTGTAGCATATTTATAATACATAAATTACACAATATACACAAGTTCACAAATATTTATTTCGAATGAAAAAAATGAATCGATACTTCTTGAAAACATTGTCTGACTATAAGGACCTGTACTTCTTGAATGTGCCAATCTCAATAGACCATTGGTCTCGATTACCATCTTTTCTCCGAAACTTAACACGCCCTAAAAAGAAGAAAGAAGCAGCACTAAAAACATGGATTATCCAGATCGTCCGACTTTTTCTCCCGCAAACAAAAATTGGAAAAAATAACGAAAGAAAAGAGAACGAGGAAAACAGTGTTCCAAAACCGCGACAGGCTGGAGGGGAACAATGCCAACAGGCGCGGTGACGGCGAAAAGCGAGCGGCGATTCTCAGAAAATAATTTACGGTGCCGCAAAAAGAGCCGGCGAACCGTGCACGGAGGCGGAGAGCGAGCGGCCGCTATCAAAAAGTCACGCGTCTCCATTCACACACCGTCTGGCCGAGGCGATTTTTCGAAATATAAATTCCGCGTTACGCACACCATTTGCCCGTCGGTGTCTCCTCCGCGGCGCGAGTCACCGCCGCTTAAACAACCGGCGGTGTGGCGGCGCCCTTCTTTTTTCTTTTTTTTCACATTATAAATTCTCTGCGCCGGACAGCAACCGGCCTGTACGCCCTCTTCGACCCTTCGTGTCACCCTCGCCGCCCCCGTCGATGCCGAACAACTCCCGCGAAACACGCTTCCACGCTTATGTACAGAGTCCGAGTGTAAACGATGGAGTTACGCCGGTCTGATGCTGGTAATTAGAAATTTTTCTGTCAATCGTCGATGTGACGGTCAATGGGAAGTTTCGAAAGGGTATAATTGAAGTTGAAATTATAGTAAATTCTAAATGTTTCGTAGACCGGGTAGAATAATTTCTTTCTTTTGCAAATATTGAAATATATTTAGTATGAATATTTTCTCGATCTACTATAAATAGACCGCGGATTTTTATGCACTCGTGGGACGTTTAAAAAAGGAAAAAATACACAGGAAGCGGATAATGTACAAAAGCATAAAAATTATGTAAAATAAAATATTGACGGAAATATTTTGTAGGTGAAATATATCTCTGCTGAGTTTTTACTTCTTTAATTCAGGACTTCATGACGTTTAATTCATATATTTGTGTACCATAGTTAAATTCCATAAATGTGCATATGTATAGTCTTTAAAATAACTTTAGATAAGATGAGTCGGCTATCTATGCCTGAGTTGAAAGTTGCCAAAATTTTCGAATATTTTGGATATATTTTTGCATCATATCGTGTCTACAACATTATTGAATATTAAAATTATTATACACAATAGGTACGTTATAGTCAGGTGAACGCGAAGACTGGGATTAATTTCGAAATCCCAAGTGATGTGTGTACGTGTGTGTCCGCGAGTCATTAGACTTAATTAAACCTCCACAGTTTTACACCTCTTTTTGATATTGGTTTTTAATATCGTTATAAATTTACATTGTGCAGAAATCAATGAACGTATCGCTCTGCAATAAAACGTAAGAACCGAATTAACAATCTATATACACCGATCGATTCGAATGAATACGAAACGTACCAAAATTTTTCAACCCAAACACACCTAACAATCAAGGAAATGAAAATCAAGTAATCGATATGAAAATATACATTCTACGATTTCTTTACCCGATCTACCTCCTCGTGATCGTACATTCTACCTCACTTATGGTATCCGTACAAATATAATTATCTATTTAAATTTCAAAAAAGAAATCAAAGAAGAGAAAAAGAATCTCGATTTAACCCTCGAATCACGAATAACGACAGTTTACAAGGATGAATCCATGCCGATGTATTCCCATGTGATCGCACATCACTTACGATATCCATAAAAATAAAATTAACTATCTAAATTTCAACAAGAAGAAACAAAGAGAAAAAGAAGTTCGGTTCAACCGTGGAATCGCGAATACCAACAGTTTACAAGGGTGGAACCATGCCAATCGACGTCAATACTTCCATCTATAGCCGGGCGTATCTTCGTTAATAATATACGCGGAAATCTGATTATTTGTCTGCTTCACTGTTTTAATTTTGAACGATTTTTTTCCCAACCCCCGGACCGTTCGTGACGCGCCCTTCGCGCACACCCCCCACCCGCCCGGTGCAGTTCAATGTTTTTACGCGGGGTGAGGTCCGATTGGTTGGCGGCCGCTTTCCAAGTGGGGTGGGAAATGAAAGGCTGGCCACTCTTCGCCGTATACGCCAGATCGTACGGGTAACACACGTGGTCGAAGCCGGAACGTGTGCTAGCCCCGTACGAAAGACAAAGAGGAACGATAGAGAGACGAACGAGGAGAGGATGAGAGATTGTTGGAGGGGGAGGCACACGAAGGTACGGATACGTGCGAACGGGTGTTTGCTGGTAAAACAAACACGTTTCTCTACTCTCTCACCCGGTTCACGTGTGCCTCGTTCGAATCTTCTAGCGAAGTTCTCGTTGCGTATCGTTTTTAGGATGCACGACTTGATTACGAGAAAGAATTTTTCTGAATGGCTTTCTATCACTAGAAAAGATTCTTCGGCAATTAAACTACATTCCAAAATTTGCTCGATTCGATACCATCGTTATTTTTCAAATAGCAGTTGACCGAAGGGTGGATTGATCCATTGTGACAATTATATAACATAAGATACCAGAAATTTTGGACATAAATATTTGACGAAGAAGTGTCACTGACGAGTGGAATTGATACCAAATCAAAGTCTAACAGAAGTGTAACAGAAGTTGCCAGATTTATACTGTAGTAATATAGGTATTGTACTGTAGAATTATCCAATGACTTCAATAAAACATCATTTCCAAAGATATTACGCAGTCATCTTAAAAGTTGGTGCCATATGTTTCTGCCGGTAATCTGTTATAGCGGCAAGCTTTGCGGAGCGCGATCGAACTTTGAACACTTACGAGATGCCATGAATCGACTCTGACGAAGCGTGGTTTCCTATAGTCACGAAATACGTATAAGAAATGTCGGCGCCAGCAATCCTAATTTCTCTAACAATCCTAATAGAATATACATCTTACTTTTACATAACAGTACTTCATAATGTTACATATTTACTTCTTTTGTTGCCCATTTATCGAACTAATAAAAAGATACTTATACTTCTATAAAAACAATACTGTCCCTAATCGATCTTTTTCTATGATACATCTTAAGTTATAGATAGCTTCTTTTATAAGTTTCTCATTCCTTTTTCTTTTCTTGACTACAATAACATACAAATATTCCACGTGAAAGCAATTTACAGCCAAATCACATTCGATTTCTTACATTTCATCGAATCGATGCCAATTGACCGGAACTACCCTCCGCGACGGGGCCAGAAGTCGATACGCGTAACCCCCCGGTTGTAGAATTAATTAAAAACCGAGCGATCTCTCACGCAGCTACAATGAAAATATTATCGAATATTTGCGCAAGACTCGGGGCTCGATCATTTTTTCCGCCGATTAATTGAAAAATCGCGCGAAGCGAACTCTCCGCGCCGAAATTTTTTTCCCGAGCAAGCATCCCCTCCAACAACCCCTAACCATTCCTACGTGTATACGTACATATACTGCACGTTAGCTCCTGTGTTCGAATCTTCGGCGGATCGTCGAAAAGCGACGAACAATGGGAAATCGCGAGCCGAAAGTATTCGATTCGACACGAATGGATGCTTATAAGCGCGCGAACCTACCCTGTCGACGGCGCATCGCGAGCGCATGGGGGGCCGATGGCGAGAGCGCCGGAGCCTTTTACATTTTTACCACGGACGCGCGAGAACTCGATATTCCGACAAACACCGATTGGAAATGTTAAAAGATCGAAAGAATTTTAATGAAAACCCCCGACCATCAGGCGGCCTGGCCGAACGTGCCTTTTAATAGTTCATCCGCGTCCGTTTTTTCCTTTTTCCTTTTTTTTTTTTTTGTGCTTCACCCCACTCTGTCCCCCACCTACACCAAACCGACTATGTATCTCTGTCTCTCCCTTCTGTTCCCTTTCTCTTTTTTTTTCATTCGCTACGTTTCGGTCCGCGAGCGGTCCGCTGCGGCCGGACACAGAAAATATATATCTGTTGAAAAAGTAAAGCGACCGCCGTACGTTCACCACTATTCCGGATGGACGGATGGGCGGACAGACGGACGTACAAATGGAAGGGTGGTGAGGGTGGGGAACAGATCACGGGGAGGGAATTTTGCTTGCATCGAAAAAAAGACTAGCGACAAAGAGAGATGAAAGGAGAGGGAGAAAGAGAGAGAGAGAGAAGGAGAGGGAGAGACACTTAGCGATGGAAGTATGGGATTATCTCTCCTCGTGCATGTTTATTTTTCCCGTGATTACAAACGAAGTTAATCAGAATCGAACAAAATTAATTTTATTGTCCGGGGGAGAAAAAGCTCGAGTCTTTCCAACAAGAGATCCTTTTCACCCTTTCGTTCAGAAGGGTACCATGTGCTCGTGACTTCGTACGTGGTCTCTCTATGTGTGCCGTGACGGCAGTCCTAACGGACGTGCAATTCATCTGGAATTATTACCAAGAAGTCGCGCGAATGCCAGCTGGAATTGGAATCAACGTCCAACGGGGGTGGTCCTCACGATGAAGGATTTCCGGGACGATGTGTAGGTCGCACAAAAAGCAGCGTTACATTAATCAACGTCACCACGGTGGAAATGGAGATGATTTTGTGACTCGATAAATTGTAAATTTAAAGTTCTGTGATTATCGTGATACGAGTGTCCATATTTTGCTCTTTACGCGGGGCGAGTTGTATTTGATTCGTATCTAAGGCTCGATTTTGCGTATATATAACTTTATTCTTTAACAAGTTCGTGATCAGTAAGTGACTAAGTAAATAACTAATAGAAGAAAATTTTTTCCTCAGTCTAAAAATAGATATCTGTCTTAAACGGAGTTAATTTCAAAAGTTGTTGGTAGTTTCGCTACATTTCTATAATTTTGTAGGCAATATTCATTTACATTGGTATATTTTCATTAATTGAAACTATAATGTAAGAAGGTATCTACGTCTTGTATTCCAAGCGTGAAAGAAATGGAGCAAAATAAAATAAGAATTCCACCGTTAAGCCAAAAATACTATTTGGATCAAAGTATATAAAAGATTAATGTATCAACGCTCTTCTCGATTGTCATGCTTATTGGAATTTTCAGTTTTATTTGATAAAACAATAGAACCTAAATGTTAGACTTAGTCTGAGAATAAATTACGTTCGATACGTACATGTTTCATGAATCGAAGCTATAAGAATAGAGAATTAAGTTCGGCAGCTGAACACGATATCTAACAGGATTAAATTCCGATCCCTTGAAAAATTGATCAGTCAAAGAAACAAGTGGTTTGAAACGATCGGAAAAACGGAAAAGAGATAACACAACAGAGGAAGAAATGACGAATGCACGAAAAGTCGTGATTGACATAAAAACGGAACAGCGAAAATAGTCCACCTAGATCTCGCGTGGCTCGACATCGTATTAAGTGGTTTATAATCGATAATTGGCAATTAAAAGTGTCCTCGCTATCGGCGGTCGGAGGCCGTGAAATTAAAATAGCGAAACTAGAGACTCGAGGGGTTATGTGTGTGTGTATACACGTTGTGGGTTGATCGATCGAGGCAATGATCATCGAGAAAAGCCGCGATCGTGATAAATAGTCTGACTATGTGAAAAATGATAATCGATTAATGAACTTGCACGCACCGGTATATACCGAAACACGTGGTCTGCTCGTTCGGTTCGGACGCAATGTTGACAAAGAAAATTATTATTTTCGATTGGTAACACGAGTCGCCGAACGATGACCCGAAATAGTCATCGAGAAAGTGATGAACTCGAATTCCAACCTGATTACTCGCACGCGCTCCATTAACTCGAATTTTGTGCGAACCAATCGACCGTGTTATATGTATAGTCATCACACACGCCAGTTGCTCTTTTGATTGGCGATGTTCTTTTGCGATTTTAATCATTTATTTACGTCGTCGATGTCAATTAAAGGAAAATCATCGATGTATTTTTCTGTGTATTTCCTGTCTAAGATTCCCTTAAACGATCGCCTAAATATTCGACGAACCGAGTCATTGGATTTTCGTAATCCGATCCCGTGATCATCATCGGACCAATTGGGGTGAAATTCGTGACATTTAGGAGACATTTCTAGTATCGATAATGCGATACGAGGTCGAAATTATTGTTAATTTATCGCAATTGTTAGTGGTGATATATTTGTTCTTTTCCAAAAAAAAGTATCGACTCGTATCATTAAGTCATTCTATAAAGAACAGTATCGAGAAAACGATACATGAAGGGAAATGGGTGTTATTAATTCATTGTAGCAGTTAGTGGAAATCTACTTGTGTTTTTACAGAACTTCATAGACACATATTATTAAATCATCATATATCTAAGTAATGTAGTTTTTCTGAGGTTTAAATTTAACTCTTACAGCTCTACCAACCAACCCTGTCAACCAAAATACTTCAGTGAAACTTTTTGAAGACAAGGGTTTCATTCTCAAAGAAACACATATAAAAATTGCTTTATGAAATTACTTTATATGTATCTAAAAAGGGAATAATCATTTGTTTCCAAAAATCGGCATTGAGACGTCTATTTCATCAACCGAATAAACGACAACCTCTCCGAAAAGCCTCAAACAATTATTCGCGAAATTATCGCAAATTGACTGGAACTAACATACCGCGTCTCTCTTCCAAAAAGCAGACATTCCTATCTCCATTATCAAACAACTAAACACAGAAACTTACCAAAAAAATGTCGAAGCACAAACTCATCAAGCAACTCGACAATTTCAGCGACGAGATTGCAGGCGAATTTACACGAGGGTGGAACGCAGACAGAGTGTCGTTCGCGCACGTGCTGCATCGTTTAACCTAAATCGCGCGAGCGCCGCGTATATATCATTAAGCATTAAGCGTGCTAATTACAACTGTCTCTAAGCAGCTACATTAGCGGCGGCTAAACCGGCGCCATCGTTCCGGGAACATGGAACGAATTTAGCGCGTCTATTACCGAACGATCCTTAACGACTTCTTGGAATGCGAGACGCAGAAACTCTTGTCACGATCACGAGAAACCAACCCCCTCTTGTTCCTCCCTTTAGAATTAACACTGGCAATAACGATAACGCTGTTTGGAATCCGTTCCGAGACACTCGAAACTTAATAATCGCGAGCGAATTACATGGAAAGGAGAGCATGAAACGCGTCGTCCAGCGACCACAAAGAGGGTAAAAGATTGTAGGGAAGCAGATTGCGTTTCATACAGCTGCGCAACACGCGTCTCTATGCATATCCATATATGCACATACATTAAACGAGCCAGTTTACCGCGAATGGTCTCTCTGACGAAACTGGTTTCGCTAGGCGCATGAGAGAAGCTTCTCTCTCTTTGCGAGCTAATGCTGGCTCGCACGGTGAATCATTATTTATTTTTGCGTTTCACGCTGTGGAGCGGTTCTCAGTGGCCGCGGGACAAACCAGAGAAGCTGATGAAACGAGAACGCGACGCGCACGGCCAGTAGAGGAAACGAGAAACCTATTCCAAACCCAGGATACACGTCGAGGGGTGTTGACGATGAAGACGATAAAGAAAGAGAGGAAACATCCGCGCCTACGCAACCAACGGTAAAACAACGTGAGAAAGAGATACAGGATAGGGTGACTGACGGAGACAACGCTCGACAAACGTGCACTGGCGAAGGACGAACGAGGGGGCGAGAGATGACGAACTCAGAGGGAAGAGGATGCTTCGGTGAGCGTCGCTCGAGTAATTATTACGGATTTTCCGGATCTAATTCTCCGGACGGTAACACGACACAATTCACTCACGCAGATTGCGCACGAGAGGATGTAAATTCCTGTCAGTCGGACGGTCCATTTCATCTCCTCTTTTTCGTCGGCTTCTAACCGACACCGAGGTCGACGCTGGACGATTATTCGGTTTTCCACTTTCCCCTCTATCGTTAGCTGTATCTCTCTTTCTCGTATTTCCACAGAGTACCGTTCTCCTCGCTTTCCCATCTCTTTTCCATCCTCGACCATAGTAGTACTATCCTTCTCACTGGTTGCTAGACTGGGTCGTTTCCAACCCTCCATTCTGGTTCTCGGCTTTTAACCGCGATTACGAGGATCTCGAGTAGGCCTCTCGAGATCGAAGTAAAGGCGATTCGGTGTTTCCTCCGTGTTCGTCGATTTTCTTCTGAATTCAAGGTTACCACCGCGAAATTCTCTCTCTCTATCTATCTATCTCCCTCTTCTTCATTCTGACTGTATTACCTGAATTTCCGCTTAATAGAATTTCGGTCTTCATCAACGTACTGCTTTCTCTCATTCTTCTTTTTTCCTCTCTTCTTTAATCGCTTCTTTCATTTCCCCGGCTCTTTTCAATTTTCGACCGTTTCGCTCGGTCTTTTGAAGCCCGGCCACGGAATAATAGAACAGATTCCACGGCAATTTTTTCGAATCCAACCTTGCACCGCGAGCCAGCACCGTATCAATTACGCCGATTTTTAAATTGTTACCGCTCTTCCCTTTTCGTATTCGTTCTTCGTATCGAGATCGTTCCTTAATTTCCTCCACTAGAGAAAGGAGAGAAGACGAGAGAATAAGAGGATAGATGCTCCGGTCTCTGACAGATCGTTTCATTGAAATCTAAAATCTGTCCGAGCTCGTGGAAACGGTGAATCGGAGAGTAAGTATACGCTGTCACTTCGGATCTATCATTAGGATTACCGGGAATTGCTAATCACCAGTTAAGTTAATTTCCCTGAATGTTGTCTCCCCTTTTCTCTCTTGGCCATGTTCGATGGATCTTTAAGATTAAAAATCGTTGGCTGGGTCGTGCCCTGTATATTTAAATCTCTGAATACCGTTCTTTCGTGTGTCAGTCATAGTTGGATTTAATTTTGAGCTTGGGCAATGTTTCGCACAGTCTTGCACTATGAAGATTCAACAATTCTGTGGCATCTATTAAATTTATTTAAGTAAAGCGTATGTATATGTATATTTATTTGTTGAATTCAGTTTCTTTCTACCTCGAGTTAAGTTTATTAGATTCATATAACAGAATGGGAATTTAAATCTTGCAGGGATCTTTAACAAACGAAAACAGAAACATCATTTGCATAGTAAAGGCAAATGTTTGTTCCATTAACAAATGAATCACGAAGGATAGCATAGATAAACAAATTTAGTACTTCCACGAGCAGCCTTTTATCTATTACACATATCCTACGAAGATATATTTCATTATGTGATCAAGCATGCCAAAGCATTCCTCCACCAAAGGATTCTAATCAAAGGAAATATGTTTCCTAATTACGGAATGTATCGCAGTCCTGCTATGTGTCCATCGTTGATCTCAAAGATAATATTAGGTTGTGATAGTGATGAATCATCGATATAATTCAATTTCCATAAAATCATGAACGTTTCGTAATATCGAAATATACAGCTTTCTATTTACCAAGCAGAAATATCTAGCTTTGTCTTTAAAAGAGGATGCTTAGCATCGTTTCAATTCTGTCATTTCTTAAGAATCGTTTAATCCAGGAATTAATAAGTATCTCGAGAGACATTGATTAATTCGGAATAATGAATATTTTGTGTGACCTGCTTTTACTTCTTCGTTATTTCGGAGAGAAAGATGTTGTACAAAACTTTTTTAATAAAATCATCATATTTTTAGTAACGTCGTAGTTTCTATCACTTCCGTTTATTGGAAAAATGTTTCACTCCTATTTCTATCATTTAAAGTAATCTGATATGTAATAGGTCTTCTATGGGATTTAGGTCTACTTCGAAATTTTCAACAAAGTGGACTAAAAAAAATTAGAAACAAGTAACGCGATAAAGGTGATACCTAAAAATTTGAATGTACAATATATTGGAACAGAGAGCCTACAGCGAAATTCCCTAAAAACATTTTATTCCCATTAGAGGAGTGGTAATATATAAATCTTTTGCTAAATTTTTTTAGTGTTATACTTAATTATACTTAATAAGCTTGGCTGCATTATCTTCTATTTAATGCATTTTATCAACGATTTTTTGTTATTTTCCGACATTATCACTTTCCTAATAATAACTATCGTATATTCCAGTAAATTTCAATTTTAAATCACATTCACTTCGTCAGTACTTAATCGTCAAACTTAATGAAACCCAAATATAAACAAACGTTTGAAGTTTTCTACATTAGAAACAATTACAAGGCAACAACAGTAAAGCACAAGCAGTTGGATAATTTCCAAACTGTAATCAACGAGACTCGAATGTTGAAAACTCGATTCATTTTCATGTTGTTAATAACACCTCACCGCCATGAACCGCGTTCGAATCGAGAAGAATAGAGAACAACAGAAGGGATTGTAGATGTGTACGATACCTCGCGTGACGCCTAATTAAACGTTCTTCGTTCAAAATATCATATTCGGAGGCTAGAACGATCTAGATATCAGCTATCGTATCACCGTGCATGCGACGACGACGAAGACAACGACGATGACGACGAAGACGAAGACGACGACAACGACGTCAAAGAGGACGACGAGACACGCACACAAACCAGAGTCAGAATCGTGTGAGTGGTCATTAAGGATGCCGGGGGCCACTAATCGTCATCAGAGACGTATTCACCGACGATTCCATACGCAGAAAATATAAAATTGCTCGTGCGCATCGGTCAATAGGCATAATGATTATTTTCCGCGCTATAATGAGCACCAGTCTCTCCCACTCGTGTGCTTCTCTTGGATTACGTGTGCACGTTCGACGGATAATAAAGGATCCGGGTCAATAGCGATGTAATGAGGTATCTGGACATCGTCGCCAAGATTCTCCTACCCCCGTGGGAACGTTTCCTGCACCATGCAAACGACAAACGCTCTTAGAGGATGCTATTTCTACTCGTGCACTTAATGACTGCTGCCTTTTTAAAGTATCTCTTTCAATATGTTTGAAGGTATTCTTTAGTTTTGGCGTTTCACGTATCTTTATGCACCTTGTGGTTTTGTGTGGGATTATGGCGTTTAACACGGAGATCGGAATTCTGATAAGGAAATTGGAAGTTAGAATTTATGGAGGTTTCATTGTAACATTGTTACATTGAGTTTGTGAGATGTTCTAAAAAGAAACCGCAGGCTAGTTCTCGATGTTAAAGTTTGTTGGAAATTGTGAAAGAAGAATCGTTTAGATTTGCTCCTTCTCGTGCTTATTCAGGTCATTCGTTTTCTGGAAATTTTCAACGATCGCATATGATGTAATATTTTGGTTATTTTAGGAAATTTTTAAACAGTTATGATATTCTCTCGGCGTAAACTACGATAAAGTCTCTCACAAAGCCGACATTTTCCAATACCATTAAACATTTCTGACAAAGTTCTATAAAATTTTCAATTTGATCTCCAATCACACTATATCGACTCTGTAAAACTTAGTATCTTCATTTAATTTTACAAATTTCTAAGAAGTACAATTGTTATCGAAAACAATGAAAAAATTGAAATTACGCATAAATAATGTTCCACAATAATAACTAGTCGAATAATAATAAATAATAACTGTGAATTTTTATACAACTTTATATTTTTATGAATAGAACTAAAGGAAAGGAACCTACGTGGAAATTTATTTCATCTACTAAAGATTATAGAGGACTCTGTTTTGTGTACTATGGATACATCTTTGTGTACTATGGATTTTCCCAGCTTTGAAATCACTATAAATGCATAAAAATCCACATTCTAAGAATAATCATCTTCTAATAATAATAATCTCTTCATCCAATTTAATGAACTAAGTGAACCTGCCGCAGCTTTCCATAAGGTGTATCGAATATCCAATCTCAAACGACCTTTACAAATTTCCTCAGCCATTCAGAACGTACTCGAACAAAAATTCATTTATGCTTCCCCTGATGGGCGCGTGTTTTCGGCGGCGCGACGCGGAGTGCCGGCCCTCGGTCCGATCGCGGAACGTTCGTCGGCGATTTCACTTGCGCATATTCATTAACGCGCGGGGGATAATTCATTCGTCGCGGCGGGGAAGGGAGAAAAATATTTTTCGTCGAGTAAAAAGTGCACACACAGACACACAAGAGAAAGAGGAGAAAGAGGGAAATCGCGTGACGAGAATTTTCGTGGGTCCCGGTAATTATGAGAATGCGTGTATTTAATTCTGCGCTGGATTAATTCGATTCGCCCAACAGAGGGGTAAAAGAGGCAAACGCACGCGTTCGAAGAATACGTGTAATCGTTAAGTTTCGCTTTCCTTCCGTTTCTCCTTCCTTCGTTGTTGCTGTTTTTCTCTACCTTTTTCCCCCTTCACACAAATTCCTTTTTCCTTTTGTTTCAACCTTGCTTTCATCGTTGGTGGGAGAAATTTAAATTTGACATTGGTTTTTATGCGGGCGAATTAAAGCGAGCGAAGTGAGGGCAACATAAAAATAGCACCATAAAGTCGGCAGTATTTTGTGAACCCTACGGTCCATCGATTCGATGACTTTGGGATAAAAGTCGTAAGTCTCGTGGAGTTCCTTCTATACATCGATTTTTAACACTACAGTCTTAAATGTTGAGCTTTCCTTCCATAGAAATTAATAAAAATTCAGTTTTCCCTTTTTTGGAATTGTTAAAAATTAATTTTTCTTTCTCTTGCAATTACTACAAATTAATGTAATATTTTATTTTGTTATCTTACCACTTCGATTATAATTTAAATACACGTTAATCGTTGGTTTTTCTTGCTTTAAGCAACAGTGTCTGTCAGCGATAAGTAGAATGGAACAATTAATTCCAATGAATTTTGGACATAGATTCATTGACTTCATCCTATATACTAATGTTGTTTCAGGAGTGGATGGGATTACCAATATGTGTGTATTGATGTCTGATCAATACGAATAAATCAATACATAAAAGCTTGAATAAATGATTGCGTTTCGTTCTTGTCTCAGACTACCTCTAACGATTATGGAAAAAGACCACTACGAATTACTATAGAATTTTACGTACATATTTGCTTAGATCATACACACGTATGTTATGTGTATATACATATCTCCAAAAAATACTGTAATTTATTTTAGGAACAAAAAGAGAACTTCTGAAAGAATTGGTAGCTTAAAATGAACCCTATTTACGTTCTCTATTCTTTACATGTTATAAACTAGATCAATTCAGATACATTTTTAGCGCTTTTCCCCCGTGAACTCTTCCAAGGAGTGATACAATTTTCAAAGCGAAATATACGAAATAGTTCGGTATAAATAATTCTTAATGGCGTTTGAAGTGATACTTTATGCAGGAAAGGGGAGACGATAAATTAGAAATAGAACAATTGCGACGAAAGGCACGAAGTTCGAGGCAAGTTTTAACGATCCCGCGGAATTCGTGTAACGAAATTCCCGTGGACTCGCGAAATTTCCGTAAATTAGCCGGCGCTAAGTAACACCGAAGTCGTCATTTCGCATAATTTACTCGCATAATGCCCGGGTACCGGCGAAATTGAATCGTTAGGACTAACCGCATCGAAATAAATGGCGAGGTCGCAATTTAATAAGGACCAGTCACCATCTTCCGGTGATTAATTCTTGCTAAAAAGTTCCAGCAACTTTACAGACTCCTTTCTCATGGATCCTAACTTCTTGGAGTCATTCTCACCGACCGCCGACCTACACCCCCACCCCTTCAGAACTGACTATCCCCCGTTCGTTCAACGAGGGTAGAGGTAAACTTTCGACCCCCTCCAACTTTCAACTTTCTTTCCCGTAAAACAGCCGGCAACGACGTCCCTGTCCTCTGTGTAATGCCATCGACACCTAATGTATTTAATTTCCAATTAGCCACGGCATAATTCGATCAATATTTATGGCCATCGAATCCGCCGTTTTCGTCCACTTTTGCCATTTCCTGTTCCATGAAATTTTATCCTCTTTGTTATTTCACTCTCTGAAACGAAGTATTATTTATTATAATTCTTATATATTCTGGTGCCCATGTAATATTTCAAAAGTGTTTAACGTAGTTCGAAATGGTTTGCGAAGCTTTTTTAAAATCTTATTGCTGAGGCAGAACCTATTAGTGGATATGTTTACGCATTCATAAAGAATTAAGAAACGTATGAAATAGCGAAAATAAGGTACCTTTTATAATATTTAGTGAGTACAATAGATCTCTATTCAGTTATTAGCCCATAATTTAGTTATATTAGACACTTATGATAAATGTGCGAAAGGAAGAAAGTTTGGTATGTAAAGTAGAGTTTAGTAAGGCTGTCGTCGAAGATATTCGAGGATAGAAGCAGGATATCTTAAGATTGAAATAAGTTGCCAACAACTTAGGCAATTATGGCCATAATTACGACATACATTATGCTAATTTTGAGACTCCGTTTATTCCGTGCCAGTCTTTATTCGCAAACTTTCAAATTGTAGGAAAAGTTTCTGAAAAAAGTCGGAGAAACAGTGAGATCCATCTTCCAATTTTCCTTGGCACGAATGGTATCGCGCTAAACTATCGCATTTTTGCGATAAAAATCTTCCTAACTCGCGTTGCACGAGGACAATAAAGGAAGATCTACAACCAAGATCGTCGCTAATCGCTATCTTTCCCGTTTCATCAATGAGAAATTCATGCGAACGGGGGATGAAACAAGTCTTACCAAGCTTCGGACCCGTATTCATCATTATTTTCCAAAGAATCATTTGAATAGATCAGAACTTTTCATGTATACGTAATTCTTTAAACAAGCTGTACTTCTTCGCAACTTTTAAACTACAACGGATAATCAAATTACTATGATCAAGCAGAGAAATGACAAAACTATGTTTTACGATATTAAATAATTCGTATAATTTTTAAGATCCTTAATAATATATGTATATTACCAAAAAGACAACATATTTTACAATGTATTTCCAATTCTTCTTCAAACTTCAAATATGTAGAACTTGCCGAATGATCGTCATAATTTGGCCACCTACTGTGCTTTTCTCTAAATAAATACATAGATGAAATATTACCCTACTCTTTCGAGTCTTAATCCATTATTCCTTCCTTAAATAAATAAACAAAAGTAATTAATAAATATTGTAGCCAATATATCCTACTATTAACACGACTTTTCAAAATTCAACCATTTTAGCTTATCAACCATCTGAATCCTCCATGTATAGTCCACATAGCGACACTTTTTCACCAAGAATCGGGTAAAAACGGGACAAAATTGATACGTTCGATCTCTCGAACGTTAAATTCATCGGAAAGCAGCAAGACACAAAGCGAACCAGCACGAATCGGGTTTCCCTCTATTCCTCCTCGATCCGCAGCCCCTGCCGTTGCTTAATGTTTCATTCGGCAACGCGAACGAAAGGTTTATTAAAATACGCCGGATGAAAAACGAGAATCGTAAAAATCCAGAATCCCAGGGCCTTTCGATATTTTTTTTCTTCGTATTTTTTCTTTTTTTTTTTTTTTGTCGACAGTCAGTGGAGAGGGTTGGAAAAGAGGAGCTGAACGGGGGAGGGGAATACAAGTTATTACGCGACGCTTGGCTCAGACCCGTTTGAAATCCCCGAAGCCATTAAAATAGAAATGGGAAACTCGGCCCTCCCAATTTCAGCATAATATTGTGATTACGATATGCAGAGACGCTTATATATTCGCGCGGGTTCGGACAAATGCCCCTTGCCCAGTGTACACCCAATATCAGTATCGCCCTTCTCCACGTTTCTACCCCAATACATTTATTCCTGCATAATCGAGCTCTCACGTCATTATTCCTCCAACGCCTAAATGTATATTTTAATAATACATCCATCGCCGGACGCGATATCCTACGTTTGCCTTATTTTATTTAGTAGGACCATCGTTGTCCGATTTCAGTTTCTTACTCGTGCGGCCACTATGATCACATCTGATTCGCTTTGTTTGTAGAACGAACTTTCTAAGGACGGATTTCCGTTCCTTGTTTAATCATTTTTTGAATATCGTGACGATATACGAGGTACGTTTAACTTTTGTTTAACTGGAGCGTGATTTCGAAAGATACGATGAATATTATAGGACCAATATTTTTCTCTGTCTGACCACAAATGTTCTATTCTCCTTGCTCGTTGGGAAAGATAATCATTGCAATTTGTTCCGCTCGTATATCGAATTCTCAAAATCCTCCTAATCTTCCAAGATCTAATCTTTCTTCGGGATTTAAACAAAGGGATTTAAAAATATGTAGAACATAGTACCTAGCATACTTTGCAACACCTTTACCTCGAGAAAATTTTCGAAAAATCTCCCAAGATCTAAACTTCTGACAAGATTTAAACAAAAGTAGTACAGAATGTCTTCTACTGTTTGGTGCAGAAAAAAATTCACGAATAGCCAGAAAAGAGAACTATCGCGGCACTTCCGTGGCATCACCATAAATTCCAAGTGGTATGGTTACGTGGGTCGTATTCGCGCGTGAGATAGTGCCGCGAGTAGAGAATGTATCAAAATCAGGCGCGAGGTTGCTTTATGGACGGGAACGCTCGTAAATACGCACTTCTGCTACTCCTACCCGGTTGTGGAACGCCCGGGACTCGGAGAGAAACTGCCTGGGATAGGTTGGCCGATAGAGAAAGGGCCACGAAATAGCTTCTACGGGATGCTAATAAAAGATAGAACCGGATAGATAGAGACTCCAGCGCCAGATATCGCCTCTCCCTAACTTACTAGGTCCCATTGTTTCGCAGATCGTCGTCGCCGTCGTCTTCTGACCAACGTCATGAAAGGAACAGCAATTGATTGCCGAGGAAGTACCAACGGAAATAATTCTAGAAAACGCAGATAGAGAGGGCTTGGATGAATCTTATTGGTGATGTTATGTGCGTCAGCTGTTGCTCGACAGACGTAGGAAGTGGTGATTAAAGAAGTGGGAAGTTGGATGTCCTATAGAACGTCTCGTTTTAGTAGAATTGGGTTGGAAACTTACATGGAGGCGAATTGAAATCGTACGGACGAATAAAATGAATTGTTGAAGGAAACTTAATTAAGCGATAATTGTAATAGTATGTATCTTGTTGGGGAAGATTTAAACAGCTGAGTTGTTTAATTTGTAAATTTGAGAAATCAAATACTTGAAGTTCGAAATTTAAATATTTGGAAACATAAAAAATTTGCAAAATTTGTAAAAGTATTTGAATATTTGGGAATTTGAACGTTTGAAACTTAAAATTTAAAATATATTTTAAATGTTTTTAAAACATTCTCCATCCTTTACACATCAGTAGATTCCTATCTACACTGCTCTCAACGCAAATACGAAACACTTTAGATTTATACATTTCCAAGAAGTTCCCCATTACCACGAAACTACATAATCTTCATCTATCTCAACAAAAACTGCCACCACAATTCTTGATATCATATTATTATAACTGTGCTTTTAATAAAATTATCAATCAGTTTCCACGAATGAAATCACGAGACTATCAGACTCTCATCATGATACGCTTCTTGCTCTGTGTTTTATAAACGTAGAATCTCGATTCTCAGAAAAAAGAAAGAATCGTGTTGTGCATGGAAATCATGTTGCCGTGCCCCAGAGGACAATCATCCGTAAGGTGTGCTCGAGTCAAGGGTACGTTAACGTTTCTCTGAAACGGTTTCCCGAGCGTTTCCCAGCCGATTCAAACCTGGAATTCCCTTACGAGCAGTAGAAACAGTTATACCCCTTTGCCACAGTGTACTGATCGATATCCAACGATCGAACTTCCTTTCCCGCTGTGCATTGCTTTACGAATTTAGAGTCTCACGATTTACTGACTTGCCGCTAACCTTGCTAACCTCTCTATTCTAGTCTTCTAACATTTACTCTCGAACCAAAAAGAAAAAAGGAATATAAACTAAAATAACTAGATATAATTAAATCCGTTACCTTTTTTACGTAATTTTCGATCCAGTCGCGCATTTACAATTACTATGTTACTTTGTTATTTTCGCACAATGGAATAATTTCTTGTGAATATTTTAAAAAGAAAAAGGACAAGTATGTAGGTATAATTTTCATAATTTTTCTACTTTGGGCGACGAAGTACTATTATGTCTGATTTCTCATTTCGATCCTACATCAAAGTGCCCAAAATTTGAGATAAAAAAATTCGAAGATCATAGAAACTTTAAATAATTACGAATTCTAAACATTTTGAGTGCAAGAATTCAAAGGAGAAACAGAAAATTTCATCGAGAAGGAAAGGACGCAATATATGGGACGATAAGACAAAATGCAGCGAATGAAAAAGAAAAAAGCTTCATCATCGGTGCGTGGAGGAACAAAAGGGGGAAAAACATGGTCGTTGGAAGTTCCTGTTTCGCACGAAACAGTCCGCTTGTCACAAGGACAGAAACAGGCGGCATGAAAGCAGGGAGCAAGGTGTTAGTCCGCACGGAATTTCCTACGCTTGATGCCGGATACGAGGCTTAATTGCACCGCCACACAATGTAAATATTCCGCGTCAGTTAACCACCGTCCAACGTACACGCACGCGTGTGAATGAAACCGGCCACTCTGTCATCTACGGTAATGCCAGTGTGTCATCGCTCTCTCTCCGTCTCTATCTCTCTTTCTCACTGGAACCCACGTTATCGTCCACAATGAATCTTTGCAAACCGGCCTTTTTATTCTCTCCCTGCGAAACGTATCTGAGCAAACAGCGTAATATAGATGATTGCACGGCCGCCGATGACAAACGCTAAAAATACCATGATTTAGGGCGAACGCTGGTTGATAAACTGTACCCAGGGAGTAGACAAGATCCGAGTATTGCATATTTCACGCGGCGCTTAACGCCAATGCGTTAGCTCTCCCGTCGATTCCGGACCTTTCCTCATACATTACCCCTTCGTTCAACGATTATGGATCGACTACAATCAAATACAAGCGGAGCAAGTTTTGGAACTTGCTATTCTATTAACGTTTTCTAAACAAATTTGAAGTTAGAACGTGGGGAATAGAACGAATTGGAAAGAATTTTATAGTGACAGATCGATGGAGAGTTTAAAGGCTTCGAATGTTTAAGATTTCGAAATTTCTATGATTATTTTACTACAGAAGATTTGGAAAGTAGTTTATGATAATGTTTGAAATATTACTGAATCAAAGAAATTAATTTTGGAGTTGAGTTAAAAGGTGAATATCAGAATTTCAAAGTTACTCGCATAGTTAAAAAATTAAATATGTATGATCAATTAATAAGCAACACAAAAGATTCATAGTTTAACTTAAAAATTATGTTAATATTTCAAATACATTATAGATATAATATAATAAATATATGATATAAAGAATTGTAATTAGAAGCTTTGAATATCGAAATTATCAAAATCATTCGACTGATTTTAAATGACATTCTTATAATTATTATAGACTAATAGTAACATTGACTAATCGGTATATAAATTACCTTTGTAATTTAAAAAGCATTGGCGAAGGGTAGAACTTATTAAAGATCGATACAGTTGGCAAAGTTAAAATCTTGGTATCAACACGGGTGGAGAGCAGCAGCGAGATACGAATTTCTCTTTTCCTTCCGCGATATACAGATAGGAAAGCGCAAACACGGCGTGCACGGGTGACCCGGCCGAAGGAAGTTCCTAATCCCTGTGGCCGGCTAACGTTCAAACCCACGGCTAGCTCGTCGAGCAGATAGTTACACCTCTATACGGAGATACAGGTAATGCCTGTTTACAGATATCGGGGCAAACATTAATACGAAGTAGCTTCCACGTACACCGGAGGATTACGTTATTCTTAGAACCGCAAACCTGACATTTTAACTAATTTTATATCCGACATATCTTTTATCTTTTTTATGATACAAAGAAAAAGAGGCTTCGAAAGTTGAAACTATACCGCTTTTAGATATTAATTTCTATCAAAACTAATTTTGATAGTTAACTGTTATTAGAGTATCTAAATTTCTGTTCGTAGATATCGAGGTATTTGTGGAAAAAAGAAGAAGAAATTTTTTAACTTTGAAAATGGAAACACTTCAATTTAAAAATTGGAAAATTTGAACTTTAGAAGATTTATAGATTTTACACAATTAAATTGTAAAGATTCCTACGATAGCCCATATGCGTCGTTAGAAGAATTAAACAATTTTAACGAGTCAATAGTTAAACAATCTGTCAAATTTGTTAAAGAAATCATCGTAAAGACGAGTTTCTGGAACGTCATAGCGATAAATCGCTTACAAATCGACAATTAATCGAAAAACTTCTTATTGCTGGATTCGAGCTACTTCCGAGAGAAAGTTAAAGAGCAAGAGAGGAAGGATCGGTGGTTGCGGTCATCAAGGTGGAAAACGAGTCTGGGTGGTGGCGACACACACGTATAGTATCATCCCTTTCAACCCCCGTACTTAGGGTGACCATCTCATTTATATAGTAAAACAGAGTCGCGCAATGGTGAAGCAGGGACCGGGAGTTCAGTTTGTTTGTCGAGCAAACGTTTGCCGACGACACCGCCGGACACTGGTGCCTAGCTAGCTCTGGTCCTTGGTACAAGTCTGTCTGAACCACTGAAGGTGGGTCCAGAGAGGGTTGGGTGGTAGCAGGGGGGGAGGGATTTAATACCATCTCCCAGGATGAACAGTGGTGGTCAAATAACTTCGGCCAAGTGATTCCCTGCGACGGTATTAATGTGTCCAGTCCCTTCGGGCTTCTGCTTCATCTCGAAATGTCGATAATCTAAAGGCGTTCCTACTACCAGCCCCTCCAGCGTCATTAACTTCGCTCTGTTCGCGAGAATTATTCCTACGCCTGCAACTATACAACGTATATCAGTTAAAAACAAAAATTCTCTTTGTTGGCTAACAAGATGAGACTGTCCCGATAATACTTTCCTACCAGACGTTAGTTAGGCTGGTTTAATTAAGCAGCTTCGATTACACGGTCCAATAAAGGCGCGAAGGATTAAATTCACCATGTAAAAAGTCCACAGTCACCACTCTCGCAATCAGTATTAATTGAAAATTCCCATCGACGTCCCTGGGTACGGCGACTCTGACGTCAATTCAAAGAAACAAACACCTCATCCTCCGTTGGTTCTAGCGAGGGAGTGAAACAGTTGAAGCAAGGAGAAAGCAGAATGAGGAGAGAGAGAAAGAGAGAGAGACATAGGATGGACGGTCGCACAAACGAAGATTAAACACGAGTGACGCTCGCGATTTCAAGATTCCATTCGTCTTACTCTAAGATCTAAACATCAAGGTCGTAAATCCATCAATAAATCCCGGCGCCCTCCTCGCGGTGACCACATTTGCTTAGGGATAAGAAGCAAAGACAAGCACACGAGGAGGGGGATGGAGGTGTAAGTCTGTAGGGCAGTGAGGAATGGCTTGGTCTAGCGAGCCTTTAGCCCCGGCTTAGCATGTACTGGAAACACCATCCCCTATCCTTCGTGTCGGGGCCAAGTTATACCCGCAAACAGTCGTACATTAGTGCCTGCAGGAGTCCTGCAGGATTTATAAGGGGCGCCCGCGGGCGCACAGGAGGCTATGTGGCCGTCTCTCGATGGTTAAAACTAGAAGAGACCGGTGGGATGGGGCATTGAGATCGGCCTGTGTGCGAATATCGTGGGCGAACGAGGAGGTAAGAGACGGAGAATTAGAGGGATACAGAGCAAGCAAGGCGGAGATGCTAGGAACTGTAGAGTCCAATCGAAGTGGAAGGGCGAGAGAGCAAGATAGTCAGGAAAGGGTGATCTCTCTAGGTTTGAGTTCCCTGGAATACGAGAGAATATTTACGTGTGCATCTGATGCACTGGTCAGTTTATGCTACTCTGAATTTCCCTCTTCCCTCCTCGTTGGACTAACCTGAATTTCTCTACAATCTGGTAAACCTAGCGTCCAGGTAAACATACTAGCCGCGGTACGAACGAAAGCCCCGCTGCTACTCCATCGTTCTTCGCCTAACGTTACACACGTTAACCTAAAACCCAATTTCTACCTTAAATCGTAAAAGGCCCTGGTATCGTCACTATAACCATTCATTATGTAGCAACCGTACGAAAGGGGGTGGATAATGCACCGCCGGGGATTATCGTATTCGATCCTCGAATTCGTTCGTGCAACTTCGTATCCGCGAAACTACTGCTCGTTGCGCTCCGGCTTTAACGAGCAATTGGCAGCCAGTGGAAACGGGCTAAACATCAGGGACGAGGTTCAACTCGGAGTCTCTAAGAGTTCCGTTCGGTACGTGAGCACGTCGCCAGAGGGTTGGATCGGCCGCGGAAACAAGATGGGGGCTCGGTCAAGGGGGTTGGTCAGGTTGAAGGGAGGTGGAGGCCGGGTGGGTGGTGGTAGCCAGTGGTCAGCACACTTGGCCGACCCTACTTCGCTAACTAGTTTAATGATATATGTTGAGCTACAAGCGCCTTGATTAATCGTTAACTAATGTTGGACCTCGTAGTGCACCACCACCACTGCTAGCACCACTGTGCCGGTACAACTACCACCAAAGCAACCCGGCCATCGTCGCCCACTATCACCAGGCCAGCAACACCGTGCCACACGCTTCATGAAGGAGAGAAGGGGAACTGGTATGACGAGAGGAAGAGAGGCTAGGAGGGAAGGTCTCTACGCCACCGCAGCAGTCCTTACCCTCGTCGAATCTACGGGACCCAAACTCGAACGTGGCCAAACAGAAATCTAATCTCACTCAGCGTATAATTTGATTTATGACTCGCGGCTGTTCGGGCGGAAAGAGGTAGGAAAAAATTGGAATTGAGAAGCTGACCGGACCATGAGGGAAAGGAAGGGGCCAAGCAGCTCCTACGGAGTCATCGATGCAATTTGTCCGAATGTCTTTCGTCCACTGGGGGTAAGAGAAACGAAAATGGGTGAGAGAGGAGAGTAAAGGGGGCCTCGGTAGTACGCAAATTTACGTCTCGCGAGAGACGTCCTGAAACCCCTTCAGCCTTCCTCGAATTGAATTAACTCGGCGTCTTCCCCCGGCTCTATTCCTGAGCTGCGCACGTGGAACATTGGTCATCCCTAATTCGCTTATGGCCCTCGATCAATTAAGTCGTCGGCCATTCGCGCAAATCCCGCTGACCCTTCCAGACGTCGTCTGCTCTTCCACGAAGACATCGTGTTACTCTGACCGTCGCGACGTACGATTTGATACTTTGGTTTACAACGTTCGATTTTAAGATTATATATCGACGGTGTTACGAAGTCTTATACAGTTTAAGTGGGTTCTTTTTTGATCCGATTACAGTTAAGAACCTTGTCCATGGAAGTCACGTTCGTATCTTCAGATATCTTTGTTTTCTTATGGATTATATATCCATAAACGTCTATATATTGTATCCGTGTGTTTTATTAAATGCAAAATAAAATAGAAATGTTCGTTAAAGGTATGTCTAATACCTATAATTAATTTGTTAAATCGGCAGGACTAAAACGACATTCATCTCACTTCTTCCTTAAAAAATTGCAAATTTATGTATTTATAATTTTGCTATAAGTAGAAGTTAGGTAGAAGAGTTAAGAAACTCTAAGACGCAAAAATCCACATAAAATGCACGTAAATAATATGCAAAAATATATAATGTGTAAAACAAATCTCTGCGAAGAAATAAATTTCGATAATTTTATTCGCGTAAACATTCTCATCTTCAATATCTATTTCATACAATTTCACTCAACGAAAACGTGTTCTCAAGAAAGGAACCGCAGCATTCGAGCAACGCGTCACGGTAGTTAGCTCGTATTCGATTAATGCGGTGAACGCCGATCATAATATGGGACTGGCGTGTACGAATATGGCGAACGTATCGCGCGGCTTTGGATGGAGAGGGCTGCGATGGGGAGTGCCAGAGGGGGTGGCTCAGGGATGCAAGACACCGTGAAATTACCAGCAGAATCTCCCATCCCCGTGGGGGTGGTTGGGTGGAACGGACTCTGTCCACTCCGCGCCCTTGGACCACTGGCCAGCTGGGTATTTGTCTTGTCTCCTTGTTTATGAGATTCAACATTGTTATTTGGCACCGCACCGGAGAGTTCTAGGTACCGTGTGGCCGCTAGTTTCCGGCGAGTTTCCTACTTTAAAAGGCCGTGTCGTGGTGCACGATTGTAACGTGACTTATCCGCGGTTCTTCCTCCGCGGTTCTTCGTCCGCGGTACCATTGTCTTTAATCAAGCAGGAAAAGTCTCTTAACCCTCGAGTCGCCTGAATTTAGTCTTCACTTAAAGGTGAATTTTTGTAAGTCTATATATCTTTAATGATTTTTGGAGAAATATGATTTGAAGAGATTGATTTTGTATGTGGAAAAATTTGGTTATAATATTGGATTAGAATTATAGAAGAACCACTTCTCTCGTCAAGGATGAATGAATGTTCTAAGAAATAATAAGGCTAAGTATCTTGAACATGAAGAAACAGAAATATAGTGGAGTGAATAAATACATGGAATAAAAATTGTATCTCAGCTAGGTTGTAATAAAATATTTTGAATAATCAGATTTATATTTGATAAAATTGCTTTTTCCTATAAGTAAGAATAAAATTGTATCCGTACAATTCGTATTCATCTCTGTAAATACATGCTACAAAGAAGCTTTAACTAAATTAGAGGAATAATCAATCTTTTAGAACAATCAAAATGACCTCCCTTTAGACATTCGCCATCGATGCACATGTTACAACAATCCAAGCCAAGAAAATTTAAGAACAGAAATTAAACATTATTATTTAAAACAACGAACAAAAATTAATTAAGCAGCAAAGAACGTGTCATGCAAAATCGTAGAAACATTTAATATATTTCAAACTCATAAAAAAGGAACGAGAAGTCTCTTAATCGAGAATCAGAACTTGTCCTTCAATCCTGTCATAATTTAACCATCCTCAATAAACTCACGCACACACACACACACATATCTTTATGTTTCAATAAATAATTCTAACACAATAAAACCAAACTCGTAAATATCGAATTCCTTTCCAAGCTTGCCTGTTTAAAAAACAAGGATCTCTTAAAGCACCTCGGATCTCGCGATGTAAAAACGCATGCGACCGACACGTGATCCGTGAATTATCATAAGAAGAGTGCGTATAATCTTGGCCGTTTAAATTACTTAATAACGGGCCGCGACTGTACAGTACGACTTTGGTTGCGTGGCACTATCGTTAGGGCGGGCCGCATTTTCAATTAAATATATCTCGCGCAATCGCAACACCTTATCGCGAGCGTAATACGTTCTCGATTGCGAGGCGAACATCGAACTGGTTTGGACAATGGTGCCATATACGGTCGGCAAGCGAATTGCAATCACGTTTCCCGCGGTGCTTAGCGTTTCGCTCCTTCGCAAGATACTGTTTTAAATCAGTCGAGATAATGTTATCCGGCTTATGTTCCGCCTAATCGTCGAATTATCTCGACTACCGGCTCAACTAAGCCCCCGCTCGAATTACCTTCTTTTCCTCCACCTGATATATACAAGAGGAATTAGAATAAACAAAGGGAATCGCGATAGCAGAAACCTGATAAAGCAAAAGAGGAAAAGAGAAACTAAAGAATATTTGTATTTAACCATAAGATGTAGAATTCAGACAAATCGCGTTTTGATCAACTAAAGAATCTAAACTATCTGTTAAAATGGATTGAAAATTGAAAAAATAAGAATTTTATTTCGAGTCTTATTAAGATTCTGAGTACAAAATGAAAGAGTAGCTAAGGATTTTTATGACCCAATACTAATTACTAATTAGCATTGTAGCGACCATTTCAAAAGAAGAATAAATCAAACAACCACAAATAATTGTGATATCATTGAAAACTCGGAGAATAAGCGTCTGGAGAACAACTTTATTACCATTAGACGTTTCACATCTTGATTAGTTAAAACACGATTCGTTTTATGGCATGTGTCCGTGACATATGCGTATGAAGAAATCGTTTGAAAATACGATAAAAACGATAGTGGATGAATAAGACATTTATAAATAATTTTATATGTAAGTGAATTTAATGGGCTGGGTTTGGAGAAGATTCTCACGACGATCTCGGGATTTATACGAGCGTGTAATTGATTGGTCGCTCGCAGCGAGAGGGATCGTCGTTTTAATAAGTATTTTCCAAATGGATTCTTAGAATCTCGTTAAGAAACGATCTCTGACTAAATACGCACTGTGTTGGTCGGTTGCACGTACATACGCACACATATAGTGGCTTGACTGATTATACCAAATTAGGTGTCTACGTGGCAGAAAATCTCTTGTTTCCGTGTGCGATGTACGGGGAATTTAAGCTTGTCAATGAATGCCCCTTGATTAATAATTAGTTTAGAATAGTCGCGGAGGACGATTCTTTGTTCTAAACTTACAACACAATTGCTTCGTGATACTTCATCTTCTGTTTTCTATTATCCAATCCTTATTTCTTTACAATCACATATACGATACACTAATGTGTACATTGAGTATCCGTACGCTTTGTCGAATTTATTTTATAAGATTTGATATTACAAGTTTGTTCGTTTTATAAGATTTTCATATCATACAATTTTTACAAAACGTGTAAATTAATGATAAATTAATAACTAGCAGCAGTATTTATAACTTTTTAATGGAATTTATAGATAATAAAGTTAAATTACATTTTAGAAAACTTAACTCAGATTTTAGATGTCATTATGGAAAAAAAAAAGTATAATGCCGATAGTTTTTCCATCAGTGTAGTAGAACTTCCTTTATCTAGCTCACAGGTTAGAAATTAGGTAACCTGAGGAGCTTTCAAACAACAAGATAATTCTATAAGCTTCGAAAATTACGAACACCAAGTTTGTTATTGCATATTAGCTTTTGAAACACAATATTGTAGCGGCATAATGTTCTACTGTACGTAGGTACATCAGAAGATAATGTTCTACTGAACGTATGTATGTACATCGGAAAGTAATGTTCTATTGTACGCAGCTACACAAAGAACAAAATCATTGCAAACTATTAAAAAGAAGCAAATGTCCTTATTAAATATTATACCTATGATTGTGTAACTTACTATGAAGATACCCAAGTTTCTTTATCTTTAGCATTTCTTTTTACTTTAAAAACAATCACCATTTTCTACTAAACAAAAACCAAGCTTTCTTTAAAATAAAAAACTTGCGAATAATTATACCTGTTACAATCAAAGGAAATTACCGAAAGCCTGAAATCTATAGACACACGTTTCAAAAAGATCACCAAAAACAAGCCGAATCCTACGGCTATACACAAATGATGGAAAATCATTGGCACCATCGACACGCAGAAAGTCTGCACGATCAATTGTCATAGAAAAAGCGAAATCGGGCTGGTGGTTTCAAAGATGAGCGGGTATTCACGTAGCGGAGATTCGCATCAGATGGAGATTGAACGAATGACACAGACCGCGAGCGAATTTCCGGAGGGTAGGAAGAGGGAGAGGATCGTTTTGGTGGTGCTGCGCGCCGCGACGGGAGCGTCGCCCTCAAAGAGCGTCGGCAATTAATTTTACAAGGACGCAAAAAGGATAGCAAAAAGCGGTAGAGGAAAAGCGGCCCGTGTGGGCCGGGTGCACACGGCTCCGCCACCGTGGCGGGGTCCTCGCGCGACGATGGGTTTTTATCTACAGCAGAGTTGTCAGGCCAACGAGTTCTCTGCCTCGTTGCCTGGCCACTGGCGTATAATGTCCACCGTCAATATAAGCTGTCGGATGCTTTTTCCTAAATTGACAGATTTTCAATTTAATCAAGTTCCAATCTAATGGAAAAATGCCCGATCTATCGGGGGATGTATGTTCGGCCGCGGCTCTCTTTCTCTGTTACTCTCTTTATCTCACATATACCGTGTGATCCTCTCTCTTTCCCTTCACTGTATATGTGTATCTACAGGTATATGGTATGAACAGAGGGAAAGAGCGCGAACGATGGAGTCTGAATGTACGGCAAGCGCGGAGGGGCCAGATTGAAATAATACTTTTATGTTTAATCGCAATCGAGGAGTCCGGTCCAGCGATTGTGCGGAGCCGCACGCCGATCTCCGAGATTAATCTATTGATAAACATTCCATCACTCTGCGAATAGCAAGCGGGAGAAATAGACGAGCCGTCGGCCGACGGGATATCACCCTTCTCGCTCCACCCTTCCCTTCCAACCCTTTCTATCCTATAGTCACCCTTTCTCTCACTGTGTACTTCTCTCTAACTATCTCCGTCGCTCTTAATACTTGTTCTTTCTTTCTCTCTTTTTCTCTCGTTCTGCCCGTTCTCCTCTTTTTTATTTCCTTTTTTTGTAGGTTTTCGTCGACGTCGTTCTGGCTGCCTTGCTTTTACCGAACGCCGCTTGTCGAGCGGTACCCTATTCTTCCTTTTTTCTCACTTTTTCCCCCTTTTTTTCTTTCGATTCTTTTCTTCCTTCCATTTTTTCCTCTCTTTCTTTCTTCCCCTTTTTTTATTCTTTATTGGCTGAATAAACCTTTCGCGAACGGCAAGCACACGATCGTGCGTCATAAAATCGCAGATTTTCCAATCCATAAAGCGACGTCCGTCAACTCGCTGGTGATGCTTTATAGAATTCGAAGTTTGAATACTGGAAAGAACAGAGGAATCATTTGCCTAATTATCGATGGTATCGTATCGTATTTCATATACCTTTCAATTCGTCGAATGTTAATCATTGTATTTATATAGAATCGTCGATGGTTCAAGTGATTTACGATCTAGTTCAATATTCGTTAGGACGATATTCCGAAAGTAATTCGTGCAAAAGGAAGCGGAGAATTAGAGTTACGTGCCATAAATTCATTTATGCCCGTACAAAACAGACAATGTCGCGTTTGAAATATGAGTAACTACTTAGTCTGTAAACCAATTAGTTGGCAAGTTTCAACGACAGCAAGTTTCTCTAAGAAGAACGGCGTCGCTTGATGAGCTGGAAACACAAAGTAGCGAATTGCACGCTATAGACGTGGCGAATGGAGAACATTTCCGAAAATGCGAGTATAAACGATTATGATCGATGTTCTCAATTTTATTAATAGTACTAATATCGAGTAAACAAAATATATAAAGAGAATATATGCGAATAAATGAAGTGTGTTCACTGTTGTATAGTTGCCCATTTTTATATTTTGCGATTTTATGTCACATAAATTGACAACTTCAAAATGTTTCATCACATATATTTGCAAATATGTTTCTGCTCAAATACGGAGAGAAAAGCAATATATATCAGAATCATATTGACATAATCTTTTACAGTTTACTATATTTACTACGTTTTACCTAAAGATACAAGGTATATTATTCCTATCTTCTCTGACATTACATCATTTTTACATCATTTTATACTAGCATTCTACTATCTTTCTGTATTGAGCCAAGTTCCAAAGTATCCATACCTATCCAAAGCTACAATAAAATTTCCTTTATGAATTTTCGTACAGTTACTGCCTGCCTTAACAATTGAAGAGATTTCACATGCGTCAGAATCCGAAAACGATCGTCATTCTGTAACCAGGAACCGCTGCGAAATCATCGATTCCGCGGAGAGCGCAACCTTGTCCTGGGCTAACCGACGATAATTGTGAAATTCGATCGAAACCCGATTGACTCGGTGAAATGAGCCAGCAGAGGTAATGAGATCCGAACGTGAAGCCGGGCCGGTTTGCTGCGCCAGCACCCCTCGTTTGCCTTCAATCACTTTCTTGACAGATGCATTTACGGTCCCGGGCTCGTGGCCATCAAGGTGGAATGCGCCTTAAGGCCCTCCACTACGTACACCAACCTGTCGATCCATCGAACGGTTCCGAACATCAGAATCTACCATTCGAAATCATTAAGTTCAATTGACCCTTGAATAATGTCGATTTAAATAACGTGGATTTAGCTCTAGCTACATAACGAATTTTCTTGTTCAATAATTTTCGATTAGTCGTGTGTTTAGTTGAAGTTAGATTATTTTGTTCATTCTAACAGTCTGTCTATATATTTTCCATTGGAAATAAGATAGCATATCATAAGAAATATATGGTGTGCTCTGAAAGAGTACCTCTAAGTTGAAAGACTAATAAAGACTAAGTAGGTTAACAAAGTCATTTCTTAATCATATAATTCTATAATTACGTGATTAAAAAGTAATAGGGATAAAATAATTTTGGTTAGATTGGTTTCAATTCTTGCAAATTTTAGAACTTTAAGATGACACGATACGTTTATGAGTAGGAAACTTATAAATGAAGAAATTCCAAAAATCCAAAAATTGAGAATCCGAGTGACGAGTTAGGTCTTCCTCAGAGTCGCAATATAAATTTTGCGAAGTATTATATTGTATTTGTGCTACCTTTCCTTCCAGTGTTCTTTAAATCATTCACACTGTTAAAAATTTGTTAGTTCATAAAAATTATCTTGTCGTAATCAATCTAAAAGATTTAGTAACACATGGGTTGCCGATGACAACCCGTAGCAATCAACGTGATAATAACGTTTTCTTTTCTCTACCCTATGTCATCATAAAAACACAGTGTTGACATGTACAAAATATAGCTTTCAATCGACAGCTGGCTATTGTGCTTAAAGTTTCAAGAAGTCAAAAATTGTACGCGAGACTACGACTCTACTTCCAACTCTCCGATTTATTTAAGAATCTGTAGTTACTACACGTGCAAGGATGCTTTCTTGGCAAAAATCCGGAATATCGTCGATTATTCGTGATATTTCAACGTGTATTCTCTTCGAGAATCTCTCCAAGGATCCAAGGAGAGACACGTTCGTGACGATGCATCTATTCGATGTTTAACCGGATTCTCTGACTCGCAGATACGTATCGACTACCGGCAGATCGCTGGCACCCCATACCGGAGGCACTCGATGCATTTTCTACTCGCTTCTATTTTATTTCAAGTCGTTCCATAGGTCGTACGAGTGCAGGGAAATTGGATCTCGACGCGACAGTCGCTGCGCTGGTCGTTTCTAACGAATTTGCAGGGAGGGGACCTTCTTTCTCTTTCTTTTTAACGCCGCTCGCTCGGTGATTTCAATGCTCTGAAGGGTACTTTCGACTTCATGTGTTTTGCGATAAAATCGAGATTGTTACAAGAATCTCGTTGTTTTCTCTCTTTCTGTAATTGTACAATGATTTTTTAGTGATGGGAAGATCTTTGATTGGATGGAAGTCTAAAGAAACTTGTCTACAGCCCATACAAACTTTTTAAAATTATTAAAAAATTGTCGAATATATAAAAGTGTGAATTTTTTGACTGATTTAAGAATGGAGGATTGTTTTAAACACTTTTATCTAATGTCAGCTACTGAATTTCAAATTACATTGATATTCATAGAGCCAACTACAACAAAATGGGATATTCTGATCTGATAATTTAACTATAACTTTGCATTTTCTAGCTACACGTATCTCATTCTAATATAAGTCATTTGGATCTTACGTGAGAAAAACTTTCGAGACAGTAGACTCCTGATAGTCACAAATTGATAAAATCTTTCTCTGACTTTCTAAATTGAGCACTTCAACTCTCAATAACAAAAGTATTCAACTAATTCAAAACAATCAACGTTCTTACTATTCGCCAGTATCATCTTTCTTCCTATTCCTCCATCCTCGTTAAATTTCCCTACTAATAAAATTTCCCTATGAGAATTGAACAATAAGAACTCGAAAATACACGAGTAATATTTTACAGAGCGTAAGACAATCAGGAGAAACACAGAGCCGCGAATGGCCATGAGAAAACCGTGACCGATAGCAATGAGCCGCGATTACTCTTTCTCATCGAATTTTTATGGTTTCTAATTGTCAATGATCGTAACTGTGTGCAAACGAGTCCTTCACAGCATTAGTCTTTTTCCGTTGAGTTGCTCATTTACTCTCGCACGGCCTTTAACGAAAAATCCTTGAAGGACTGCATCTTTGTATAGGTGTACTTATTAGTGTTAATGAATATCTATTATTCTCGCAAGAAGAAGATATTCCGTAATTAAAAGAGAAACGACTATGTGTATAATGGCATTGAGGGAATCGTTTGGAATACGACGCTCAGAGGTCTAATAATTTATAATTATCGCGTCGAGAAGTTCAAACGATTAATGTTCTATATGAAGAGACGTTTTCGAATTACAGGTTAGAAAATTATCAAAAGATGATTAAGTTCAATTGGTGGTTTCGAATTTCTGAAAGTCCTAGTATGATAAAATAGTCATAAAGGGGAACGTTAGTATAATATGCAATTATCTAGATGATAAAAGATGTTTTATAACACGTATCATTTTTGAAATCGTCTTTTTTTACTTATTTTTAATCTGGTTAAAATTTATCAAATTTTCACTTCACTTTATCAAAAGTCTATTGTCTTAAAATGATTGTGAATTAATCCAACAGAATATATTCCTAATCATTTTTCATCTTCGTTCCTGCAATATTCACAGAATTTCTATTTCAAAATTAAACAATAAAAGGTTCAGTACAAGTAGTAAAACAAAATACAGACTATTCGCAAATAAATTTAACTTGTTACTGTTTTAAACTTTCGAAAAGTCTGAAAAAGTTCTGGGATACTTATCGAAGTAAATACTTGAAATATCATTCAATAAAAATAAAACTTCTGTTATTTGCTGCTCGCCAATGATCTAATTTGCCAATGATGAGTTAAAATCACACCACTGTAAAAAAACGATTTTCAAATTTTAAACTTCTTTTAATCTTCTTATTCTCAACTCCTATGTTAACTATAATTTACCAAACAACTATTTCAACATCTATCAATAATAATTCTAAAGTAACAAAATTTAACATGAGAAAAAAGTAAATTAAACGTCTTAAGAAACTTCTCAAGCGTATATTCTATGAAAAAAGAAAAGAATTTAAGCAATTTTCACATGTTAATACATGATAAATAATTTTACAATCGTAATTCTCTCGACCTTTCATTCCCAACGCCTACAAAATAATAATCCAACAATCGCTTACTTTGGTCATTTATTCATTATTCATATATCATTATCTCGCCACCTTTTTGAACACTCATCGATAATCATCTACAAAATAAATAAAATAGTAAAATCAAAAGAAAGAACAACGTAAATTAAACATCTTAAAAATCTTCTGAAAAGTATACTTCAAAAAGGAACAAGAAAAAGCTAAGCAGCTTTGACATGTTAACACCGATAAATAAGAAGATCGTAGCCCGGCGGCTGTACGATCGCAATTTTTCGCTGGGTCTTTTCATATCTCACCAAGCGAGCGTACCACCGCCGGCGGAAACTCGCTGGCGACATTATTATGTATGCTGTACCCTGTTAAGCAGAGAGAGGCGTTTCTTTTTGCATCGTCGCTATGAAACACATTCTAGTTCTTTTGCGCGTAAATTGCATGCTCCCTTCTTCAGACTACGGGAACCGGGACGCCGAGGCATTAAGTCCATGCGTGGAGTGTCCACGGATGGATCCTGGATGTTTGCCGAGGGGATAATAGTGTAATGGATGAACAGAGACCAAGCGTGGACCAACGGATGAGACTGCTGTTTTCGAGACTCTAGTCTGAGGCTTCGCCGCCTCATTCCTCTTCTAGTATACTATTATTCTCTTTCGTCGGCTAATTGGCATCATTGTTGTGCATTGTTGAACGGACGAATTGTCGGGCGTTCCCGTGATGCCACGAATCAACCGTGCCCGTCCGCGAAAAAAGAAGCGCTTTTGTCGAACTTTAATAAAACGCTTCGGCGTGAATGCGACGACGATTAGGATTACACTGACATTAATGCTGGCCTCCTCATTGCAATGATGGACACAGTGTTATCTACAATTTTAGGATTTTTAGAAATTTGAACATTTAAGGTACCTCACGAGTTAGACTTCTCATTATTGTATTGTTTTCTTTTTTCTAATATGAAAGAATTACACACACAAGAATTAGGTTAGCTATTTTAGCCATAAGCTATAAGTTATTGATTGTAATAAAAGCTCTAGTTTGGTAATTAAATGAATGAAATTTTACAACTTACAAGTCATGTGATTATCTTATTTAATGTAAAACTTTAAAATTGCGCAGAAGATATCAATATAATCTACAATTTGTAATTTATGATACACTAATGTTATTAATCAATAAATTATTGTGCGATTCGGAGAAACTTCATCTGACAAAAAATGTTTTCTTTTGTTTAACAAATAACAAATAAAATTGTGTTTCCTATTAACTATAATAACATTGATAGTACTCTGTACTAAAATATAATTAGCGGTTGGTCCTACATAATCTCAAATATAGAATTTCTAGCAAAGGAAAGCCCACAAAAAAAGAAGCGAAAGAAAATATCTCACTTTTTAAACAAAGCTGTTTAACTCAAATTTAGCCATCAATACGGATTACAACCTAGCCTCTCTGGCGAATACCTAGCGGCCAAGTAATTCACCGCTTACGAACCGAACAAAACGGCTCTCGTTAACAGACCTCCCATAAATACTAATTTCGCACGTTGCACGCAACTAGCTTCGTTCCACGTACACCAAAATAACATTCAGGCCAGTTCGTGATCATGCAACGAGCCTATACTTCGCCCGTTTTCCCCGTGTTCCGAGTATTATAATAAACAATTACGATCTATGATAAATAAGATCCGAACCGAATAATCTTGACAGGAGAAAAGAAGTATTCTTGTTAACGAGAGCACGATAGATCGTGATCGCCAAAGATCTAGTGTTGATCTTCTGATACAGATTATAGTCTGATAAATGATCGACGCGGCCATTTCGATGGAGGGGCGACTTGGAAACCGTGATTAGACTTTAGTCCGTACCGTGGAACGCGGAAGTCTTTCATGCAAACGCTTAGGCAAATGTCGTATATACGCGCAGGAGAAGTCGCATACCGTGGCGTGGTAGCCCCGTTAGAAACTTTGACATTCTATCTGCTACGATTTTCCCACGAGCTCCGATGTACTAACGGGAGCAACCTTTTCTGGCAGTTTTGTGGTAATAACCCGAGAGTCAGCCGCTCTCTTAATGCTCCAACGACTCGCTATGTATGTACCGAGTATGGAGATTAGATTGGTACAAGTATATGAGTATATTTACAAGTAACTACCCGATAACGCCTTTGTCTTTTTCTTCCGCTACGAGACTTAGAAAGCGGTTAGAACTTGGTGATCTATGACTCACGGATATGTCGAATAACGTGTGCAATGAACCGCTCGATTATACAATGAATTGCGAAGGAATTGTAAAATTATAAGAAGTTTGCGTACTTTTTGTAGAAAGAATTATTTGGCTGAATATTAAGTTTGATTCTACATATAATTTTGCGTAGATAGATATTAACCCTTTCACAATGTAACACAAGATACTTGGATAAGCTTTTGAATATAATACCAAAAATTTCAAATCTTGGACATCATTACATATGACGCGATTATTATAATTTATTGCTTGCAGAAAGTTAAAAGGATCCGAAAACCTTGAGGATATAGTTTTAAATATTATTACACTGTCAAAGGGTTAAATTTGATTTCATATGCAATTTATCAATTGCATGTTGAAATAGGTATGAAACTTCAGTAAAGCTTATAGAATTGTAAGAAATATGCGTATCTTTTTGTAAAAAATTATTTGAATGGATATTTGATTCTAATTACAATTTGTCAAATGAATGCTAAAAAAATTACAAAAGCAAAATGAAAATTTGTTGTAAGAAATTCGCATATCCTTCACGAAGAATCGTTTCGTTGGATGTTAAATATTAAGTTTGGGGACACAGTTAAATAGACGATAGAGCAATGATATCTCGCGTTGTGCAATCCCCGAAGAAAGAATCAACTGGTACAATGACCCCATCGTCCACATGGAAGTCGTTCGACACGCTTTGTTTTGTACGTTAATCATATACAGGTCAGAGAGACCATTGGCCGATTTAGGTTGGGATGCGGCGCGGCAGCTACTTAAGCAGACAATTGGTTGTCATTGACACACAAAACCGTTACTAACGAGTGTGACGATCGTTTCGACTGAGGGTCTTTCTTATTATTAACTATCTAGGACTGCGCGAGTCCACGGATACCGGGAGAGGAATCTTCACGTTCCCTTTCATTCTCAAAATTAGCCAAATTAAGAAACTACTGACTGTAATATGTTTCGAATTATAAAAACATCTGCATGCAACGAAAAACGGATAATATTTCTTTAAATATAAGCTAAATAATATCTCTCTAAATTACAAAATTCTAGCTGTTATTCATCACCGTTGCTATTTCTAACATCTTAATTTTGAACACTTCTAAAATCACTTACGTATTAAATATCCTTACAATAGTTTTTAGAACCTAACAATAATTCTATTTTTTTATCTTCCAATTTAAACACCGTCCAATTATAATGAATTTTGAAGACTTCAGAATTTTCGAACTTTAAATCGAAGATCACTTAATCATCTGCAACTCGTGCTTGCCTAGATAGAAAAGAAAAGAAAATTGTAATAAAAATGTCAATCCTTGTCGCTTAATATACATCCCCTTAAATATCCTAAACTATTAATCGAACGACTTCCACTCGAACGACACGAGTAAATCTCTCGTATAATTCGTCGCGTTATTTAACGAGCATTGCGAGTTTCACGAAGTGACTGCTCCCGTGTTGATTAGAACGAATCTTAATCGATCACGGTACATTAGTTCGTAGAGTGAACGCAAGGGAGAGAGAGAGAGAGAGAGAAATAGAGATATATAGGATTCATAGGGACTTACCTCGCTCTTCAGATTCAATGGCACGTCGCAGGGCGCGTCCAACTCGGCTTCCGTTTTCACCTGATGAGACAGCATACTGTGGCTGTGCCTGGGCGGCACGGCGGTCGCCAACATGTTGGGATGCTGCAGATGCTGAAGACGAGGTTGGAGATGGGACTGGTGGTGATAAGGCGGCGACAATTGGGTGTTCAGAGTGCGAAGATCAGCTGGCGGGGAAGCGGGCGCAGCGGTACTGCTCTGTTCCTCCTCGGCCGAACCCTCTGCCATGTCAGCCTTGCATCCCGGGGACTCGTAATCTGCAAATCGACCAAAACTCTCTGAGGACCGATCTAATAGTTGAAATCGCCGCCCGCACGCGCCCCTGTTCCGTTCCCAATTCCATAATGCCAGGAATATCATTTGTCCCGGTTCGATATGCGCCGATGGGCGAAATGTGTCAGATAATGATCTGATAAATCAATTTTGGATTAAGACGTACGTTCAAAGACTTGTCCCAAGCCTGCTTTTTATTCACTGAAATAAAAGTGAGATTAGGATATGAAATTTTAAAGGTAACAGCAAGATTAATCACAGACGTAATATTTTAGTTAATTTGACACAAACGTACGAATTCGAGAATCAATGTAACAACGTAACAATCAATGAAACATACCCTACAAAAATTTCTCTTATTCGGTCTCTTTCTTCAACAATAGTCTTACAGCATTTTTGCTTTAAATTACAAGTAATTATATCTATACATGGACAAATCTTATATACAAAGATACCTTGTTCATGGTGAAAGGCTTAGATCTGGTAATAACAATCAATGAGAGTCAAGATCTTTATCTGAACTTTCTATCTTAACTTTTATGTTACTATTGGTTTGAATATGTATGTTTATTCTTTAGAAACCTTATATACCTACATACACACACTCTTTCTTGTTCAATTGTTTTTTTATTTTCAAGATAAGGTTTGTTTTCATTTGTCATAGGAATGCAGAGTCAATAAGACGCGACGCAATTTTCACGATGCGCGTGCTGTGGGTAAACAATTGCTGATATTTGACGCCAAGCACGATACGTTTGAATGCAAGATGCTTCTAACACCCTTTCTTTCCAAATTTAATCCTAAATATATTCTGAAAGCATTATAGATACATATAATAGTACTAATGTTTACCAAATAAAACACATACGTGCCAATTAATCTCACGAATTCCGAAAAATATCATAACCTTTCTATTATTATGAAATGTAATACAGTAAAGAAAGTTAAAAAGACTAATAACTTGCAATTGATGCTCTGATGACTAAATTCCAGATTTTTATGCATTTATGGGAAATTCAAAATTTAAAAATGCATGAGACACACGCATGTATGTATAAGACATAGGTATGAACGACATATTTACATGCGTACATATACATGCAATATGTAAAAATATATAAACTATTCAAAATATAATACTTGTTATAATACGTATTGAATATCAAGAAAATCTCTATTAGATTCTATTTCTTTAATCGTATTCATAAAGACACAAACGAACATCCTACTGACGCTTAACCTAACCTAATGATACTACATAATCAGTCACGCTGACAATTTATCATATAATATCACATATATTTTTACTAACAATAACTCTCCATGGTTCCAAAACGTTTCCACACATCTCCAAAACTACGCAGGAAGCTTCAATTTTGAAGAACAGAACACCAGTCACCAAGAAATATATGCTCGAACCTTATACTTCGCGAAGCAGCCTATCACTGAACGTCTCGAAGAGTTCGCAAAACCGCGTGAGAACAACGACGCGTTCGATAGATTTGGAAACTTGGGCCCCCAGGAAACTTAAAAGGGCGTAGGACGACACGCATAAACACGATGCTAATTAAACGCGGGAATCCCGCCAGCCGTATCGAAGCGTGCTGCGCGCAGCTGTTAAGAATGCAGACAGTGGAAATTAGAAGGAGGTTCCGCCGTTCATCTTGCCGACTTCAAAGCAAAAACATTTGGTCGATGGCATCGGGACCAGACGAAAATGTTAGGGAGAAGGGGGGACAGGGAGAAAGAGAGGGAGAGGGGCTTCTCGATGGATTCAAGAATAAAATCAGCCTGGCTAAACCCTCGCCACCTACCGACACCTCGCATTTATCTGGCTAATTATTTTTATCTAAGAGGCCTGTTAGTAAGAATTCAAGGGCAATGAGATCAGCCTGCCGTCCAGACAGGGACTGCAGGGAACCTGTGATCCTCCTTATTCCATCTTCTCCTTTTCTTTCTCCGTTTCTATATTTTCCTTTTCTCCTTTCCTTCTTCCTGCCTCAGTTAGACCTTCCTCTTTTCCCCGATCACTTTCTTCCTCCCTTTTTCATCTCTTCCCTAGGGCAAAAGCTTGGGGATCCATCGTCGAAGCCGCGGTTCGTGTACTTGCTGAACGCAACTAACAACATCTGCTTCTATTTTTGCGCTGGCCCGAGTCCAGCGCTTCACTTTTTAAAAGCCGGGCACCTATGACGAACGGCTGGATGGATGATCGAGCGGAAGCAGAATGGGCTAGGGGGCGAAGGAGAGGGGAAAAGGGAGAGGGAGAGAGAGAGAAAGTGAAGCCGGTTATTCTGGACAAATTATTGTCAAAGGGCGCACCTTCTGCCCGCCAGCTACTTTGTTCCTCATAAAAGGCGTTTTATAATGGCAACCCGTGTAAATATTTCTCGGACGGGTTTTTTTTTTTAAAGAGACCGTCGACGACGCGGCGTTCTATCGTGATAGAGGTTCTTTTCTACAAAACAGAGAGTCGGTTCTATCGCGGTTGAGAATCGCACGAATGACACACACAGCCTGCGAAACACGCCTGGACTTTGTTATATACATACGCCGACGATCCACGCGCTACGTAACACGTAATTGCCGTAGTTTTGTGTCTCGTTATCGGAGAATTAACGCGCGGGATTGCATCATTCGTGAGAATTTCTGGGAACCTATAGGCGGACGCTTAATTGCTCGTGAAAGGTGCACGATTTCATGATCATTCTGCCTGGCAATTGTTCCTACTTGTTAAAGAATTTCTGTGTCGAAAATATGGAGGATCGGGACTCTATGTATGAAAATTCCTATAAACATTCATCTGTAACATATTTTGTGTAATATATATCTTTTTAAAAAGTAATTTCTAGATTAATGAGAAAGAATGTTCCAATAGAATCAAACCAAACTACACAAAAATCACTCATCACACGATAACCAATATCAAAATACTAAAATCACAAATGTTTCTCAGTGTTAACGTGATCCTACGGCAAGATCTTACAGTGCGAATCATTCGTTTGAAAGGAAGTAAATTGCTCGTGTCTTAAGCGATCCTTTCATTTCGAAGGACCGCTTGTCGACGAACGTGTGGTCAGATGAGCATCCAACGAGCCTCCCTTTTTTCCGTTTGCGGTCGTTAATTTCCGTTGGAATCATATTAATCGCTCTAGGGCTGCGCCCGTGAAATTACTAGACGCTTTAACCACCGGCTGTCCGGCCCGAATTCGTCCGCAACGATTATTATATCGCATCCTGAGGTATAATGCCGGGTATTCCGAAAGCTAGCCAATTAGTATCGTCGATTTGGATGCTTTAATGAGAGTGCGGTTTCATTAGCGTATCGGCATCGTTCATTCTCCCCTCTCCCCCTCTTTTGCGATCGCGATATGTGAAACGGAAGGAGAATCCTTGCAAAACAACGGACGAAGAAATCGACAGTGATTACGATCGTTCATCGTTCAGGTGTCATTGAGCCGCAGAGTTTAAAAATTGCTAGGTTTCGAACTCGTATCGGACCTCGAGAGGCATCTCGTTTCAGTCTCAGGATACGGCGATAAATTTATCGTCACCATAAACCCGCCACTTTGACAATTATACACGTGTCACAGATATTTTTTGTACGGTAATATGATCGATTTAAGAATACTTTTATAATAACACTTATTAATACGTATGATAGTGTGGTGGTAGGAATAACTTCACGACTTCTTTCCTTTTTGCTTTTTCGGCGATAAAGAATTTGGTGCTTAAGAAACGAAGTTGTCATCGGTATCGTTTTAGAATCGATGAGTTACAAAATATTTTAGAATAGATTTAATGAGATACGAAGGGCAGAAACACTACTCGAAACACTTGCTAGTATAGATAATAATATAGTAATTACAGTGTTTTTAATGACAAAAAATTTAGTTCGTAACAGAGTTATCACCACAATGATAAAATTTGGAATTGGTAAGTTTCACTCGGCTTAACGATGTTTTGAGAATTGAATAATCTACACGCTTATTCGTAGCGAATGTGACAGCACGATAGTACAAGTAGTTGTACAATTTTCTTGGTAACAAAGAGTTTGATCCTCATAAAAATATTGTCATCGTAACAATAAAATTTATAATTCACGAGTTACATTTCCTGATAATGCAATTCCTGAAATCTCATTCCATCATCGTTAAACAAATAGAAACTCAACAGTGAAGTACTCAAACGGCCATCAAATGAACGAACAAAATCATTTTGCATAAACTTTAACTCTTGAAATCTAACGTCGAAGAAACAGATGTCCAGTGGTGCAACGAATCCGGTCAATTTTCCCGGGAAATGGAGAGGCTCGATTCTCTTGATCGAGCAACGAGTATCCGCTTTCATCGGGTGCATCCTGGCATGTCTTCTCGAGCGATAATTGCTGACGGGATCAGCCGGTGAAAGTCCACGTAATCGAATATGCAATTAAAACACGGGGACCATTGATACGAGGATCGGTCGAGTGTCTAGGGAGGCAATTAAAACGCGTGCATTATGCGACGAGCCGTTACAAACCCCGTCGCGAGACCTCTACCCCTTTCTCTCACAACTGCCGATCAGAGACGTTTAACCGCCGAGAACTGATCCTCTAACCAATTTCGTTGCGACTATCGACGCAACTGTTCATCCCTCGATTGTCTTCTCCTCTCTTATCTGCTTGTCCTTCTGCATATTTCTCTCTCGTCCTCGCTTCCGGGTGAATATCGCGTTTTCATATTATCATCGTACCGCTATTCTCCCGACTCGAGTGAAGGGAGACGAAGATCGTAGAAGGAACCAAACAGCGCGAGTAGAAGTTAGGAGAATGGGAAGGAGCGGTAAGAAAGTGCGAGGAGGAGATGATCGAGCGACGAGTGAAAAAGAAAGAGAGATAGAGAGAACGCAGCGTCAGCGACGCCGGCAACAGCAGCGTACAATTAAGGGGGTTGATTGATGTTAATTCAAAGGGTAATTAAGAATGTTGCGCATAAAAATCCGGTAATTTATGGTCATTGGGGATAATTATATGTTGACCAGCTTGTAATTGCAAGCGCTCCGTGGCCTACAACACCGCGTATAAGCGGCCGAGAATTGCGGGTAGCTCTTTCCTTCGAACTGACCGCCACTACTTTACCTCCCTACTTATACGTATGTATGTGGTAACGTTTAAAGAACGTGTCTACGCTGGACTGGCTTCTTCTGTGGCTTGGTGCCTGCGAGTGTGTGTAGGTGGCTGGCTACGATATACGGTCTCAGATCGCACCTTATTATAGGGGCTAGTAGATAAGGTGTGTTTAGAAACAACCATGCGCCTCTGGCCAGCAGCTAGCTAGCTTCTCTACCTATGGTCGTACCTAGCGCCCTGTCTTCTTCTAAACTAGGTGTACAAGTGTCTAGATTGTTTTCTCTCTCCCACATACACACACACACACACACTCTCGGGACAACCCATGGCTTCAGGCGTTGCACGGAGGTGCGTGTAAATCGCCCAAAATCCGGGTCTCGATTTATGAAAGCGAGTCGCGCTCGTAGACCGCCGCGCTTTTAGAATTTTAGGCTCGGTCCAATTCGTAGCGAAAACGCGGACCGTTTCCACGAGCCGCGTTGGACGTTCTTGCCCACCAACGCTATAAATAACCGCGGGTAATCACCATATGGCCAAGCATGCCACCAAATACCCCGGCTTCTTCGCAGATGATTGCGAGTGACTTCGATTTCCTGATAGACGCATCACACTTCACTTGACAGCCGCGTTTTAGCTTCCGGCCTGTGGAATGGTACCATCCATGAGAACATTAGGTTTAGAAATTTAGGGATGACGTCGTTTCATAATGTTAGAGAAGTCTGTTTTCTCTTATTTGAGAAATTATAATAAACTTCAAGCGATTACCTTAGTGCAAGATTTTGGCAACTGTTTTGGAAAAGAGTCGTAAATGAAGGAAATACGAATGGAAATTTGATCTACGAAACTATATGTATGGAGCCTTTGAATGATTGTTTCGTGCAAAATTTTATAGTTTTAGAGAAGAATTATGGATAAAAGAAATCGAAATGGAAATTCTATTTAAAAAATTATAGTGGAAGCTTCAAATGATTATCATGGTGTCAAATTTTGCAATTTCAGGAAAGTATTCCAAGTATTTAATATTCTGTCATGTAATTGTAAATTAAGATATAGTTCGGTGTGAGATATCCTTGGTATAAAATAAGCAAAATACCAAGCTGCGGGTATATGCAAACGTGTGCGATAACTACTCGAAGCGTCGTAATTTCGTGAAATAGTTTCATAAAATATACTAATCACATGATAATTGTCAAAAATATTTATCAAACAGGATGCCCGAAGTATTACTTATTTCATTCCACAAAATTTGTAAAAAATATAAAAGGTATGCACACCTGTATGTTCGAATAAAGCATAAAAATTTCCTGAATGGTCGTCTTATTTCCAACAGGCAACCCCTCTCGTCGATCATAGCACCTGTCAACGAGAATTAACCGATACTCATGCTCCTGATAAAAGACTGGTTGTCTTCAGCGGGAAGCAAATCGACTAATACCAAAATCTCTGTACCATCGAGAAAAAAAGAAGGGGCACGAATTGCTCGATGAAAGTACAAGGCTGTCTGCTAAAGGGCAAAAGAAAAAGAGAAGGTGCAAGTGAGAGGGAGAAAGTAGAAGAAGCCGGTATGGGTAACCCTACTACTTGAAACACGGCCAATAAAATGATCCCAGCGGGACCAGTTGGCAACCGCCCATCGCGACATTGTCCTTGCTGGCTTCTTTTCTTTCTCTCTTTCTCTTTTTTTGCACGATCCCGTAATCAATCGACCGGTCTAATGGCAACGCATAATCGCGGCTTTGTGGCGCCTGACCGTGCTCATAATGCTAAAGAGGCCGAGTGAAAAGGAAGCTTGAAACGCGTTTCCCTGTGTATGAAATGATTTGGTGGGACCGAGGCTGACAAAGGCAATTGCGATATTTGTGCAAGGCCTTTTTTGTTTCTACAGATTCGGTACTCCCCTTTGTGCGGAGTGGACTGGAGTAATTGACTAGAAAAATATTGCATTGGATGAGAAAATTCTTTTTTGCAAATATTTTCGCATATTTATGATTCGCGGAAAATAATTTATTGTGCAATAATTTATGTACCGCTTGCTATATTTAAATTTCTTTCTTTCTACGCTTTAAGGATGTCAAAGTAACTAGATCTAATATTCTTGTCAACTTTTCCTAACGTTGAGTCTTCCAACATAATCGGTGTCTTAATCTATACAAAATACAATCTAGTTCACAATTTTCTACATTTCTTCTTCATCTTCTCTAAACATCAAAATCAATGAATAAAAAAGCCACACCTCTCCAAAGTCACATTTCTTAAAAAATCAGATCTCTAGCCAAATATCGATCAACAAACTCATACCTGCAAGATATCAAGTATGCGACTTCACACAGTGGCGTGTCAAACTCAAACCTTTCCGTTCCTTTCACCGATTCGACTCGTTTAACCCCTCGATCCCTGGATCGCCCTTCCGACAACTCGAAAGCGCAACCCCAAAGCGATGAAAGGATCTCTGTCCCTTATATCATCGTCGAGCTTGTTCGCTAAACGCTCGAAAACAGCACTATTGCAACGTATTCGATCGGAACACAGTAGTCACCGCGCTGCTGAATCGAGTTCCTTCCCCTGCAGTCTCCAGTTGGTATCGAGTGATTCGAATTAATCTTTAACGCGCGTATGTAGGTAAGCGCGGCGGCTAAGTGCCGCCCGAGGTAATGGTCGTTCCATGCGATACCATTCCGTCAGAAATCCGAGGGGCTTTGTCCCGAGTCACGAAACGCAAGGATTAAACCCAATACAGGCCTGCTAATGCGACTGTGCGAACGCCTCGACGAGGATGCATACAACCGGACGAATGTGCGTAAACGCAACGGATCTTCGATCTCACGATTCGCCATAAATTGGCTATCCAAAGGGATCTTCGAATTGACGTTGGGACACCCCAAGATACGGGATTTGCGGGAAACGTTTGTGGTTAAGCACGATGCTTTCACGCCAAATGATTACTTTGTTTATACGCCTCGAAAAGAGTTGAAATTTTAAAAGACGATTTCGAGAGATGACATAGGATACGTTAAAAGTTTGGTGGATGGATACGATTGAAGATAGGTTTAGACTGTCCTAAACTCTGAAGTTTACGACACTTTTACGAATGCTGAAGCGATGTAAGTTTTGAGAAAAGGGCAGAAATGCTGGCGATTCTGTATTTAGACGAAGGAAGATTGAAACTTTGAATGACTTGCATTCAGGATGAATCGAGTGAATTAAGATGATTTAAGAATTTCAATGGATAAGTGACGTTGGAGATAGGTTTATTTCAGAATGTCCCGGAATCAGTAGAGTGGTGCAGTATTCTAAGTTTTGGGGAAAAAAGTAAAAATGCTAGGAATTCTACGTTTATGCGTTTTAAAAGATAGTTGGAACCTTATATGACGATTTCGAAGAGCGATTAAGGGTGAATTAGGAAGGTTATTCATTGAGGATAAGTTTTACTTCAAGACATTAGAGAATTGGTATGATTTAAGGTGTTACAAGTTTTGGAATGCAAGTGAAGATGTTAAGAATTCCATTTGTCACAATTTACAATTTTAATGCAATGTGTAGTAACAAGAAGTTTGATAAACGACTAGGTTGATGGCAGATTTAGTTCACAGGTTGGGACAGTTGATACGACGTTGTAAAATGTTAGAAATTTTAAGAATAAGATAGAACTTTATCTATTTTAACAAACATCGTGTTTATTAAAAACAAAACCCTAAACCTCAAACGAATCTACAAACATCTAAAATTATGTGTATCATATCATAAAACAACATACTCATAGAATAATTCATAATCTGTCAGTTCATTTTACGCAAATTATGTAAAATTGGTATTTCACTCGTATTTGTAAATCGTCGGCATTCCCCCGAGAAATTAGCCCAATTCTCGCAACGGTGGTCGTGGAGGTCGATCAAAAGGCGGAACATATCCGAGAGCTTGCAGCGGTGGTTTTAAGTGAAAATAATCCAGAGAGAAGCGGAGACGATGAGAGAAAGAGAGAGAGAGAGAGTGAGAGAGAGAGAGAGAGTGAGAGAGAGCACTGGCATAATGTGGCGTCAAATTTTGGCACGGAGGATGGAAAATATGATACGATATACGTAGGCGCGCGGGCAGAGACCATCCAGAGGAGCCGCAGGAAGAATATTTCATGTTTTACGGCGCCAGCGTCGTTGGGGTTGCGCCGGACAAAAAAAGTGTCAGCCCGCCGGCTAAATCAGAGCGTGAGTGCATTAAACTCCGAATTACCACAAATAGAACTTTAACCGCACATGCCCATTATAATGGTACCCCCTGCTGAAGATGTATTTACGTACTAAACCGCCTTCGCGGCTCACGCTGAGTCGTTGGAATTAACATCTGGCCCAAAGACGAGTTGCCTCGGTTCATTGGACCCTTTTTTTCGACCGACTTCAACGAGATTAACCGTCGTTGCTGAACAGTATTCGCGTTTCTCGCTCGATCGAGCCGAAAAATCGCCAGATTCGTCGCCTCAACTATCCTTAATTAATTTCTAGTCATATTAAATGCGTGTAATCGATGACTAATTTTTTAGTTCCTGTTTATTAGATCAATAGTATTAATTGTAAAGCAAATAATAAGTAAAGTGGCTGTGAGTAATTTTTAGCGAATATGTAATAAGCGTGAAGAACATGAAATTTGATAATTAGGTTGATGAAACGGCTCTCACAGAGTGTTCTGCACATACTGCCTTTATTATATAATATAGAAATTGCAATATATGCTGCAAACGTTTTTCTTAAAGTTACACGACACAGGATACACTTTGTACTTGTTGCAAATTGTTTCTGTAAGAAGAGAAACTTATATAACAAATATACATATTATCAAATAACCAAAATCATTCTTTCTCCGTAGTATCTGCGTGTCAACATCTTTACTATGTCCACTACAACCATTCATGAAGAAATCTAAGCATTGTATGTAGATGATAGTCGGTTTTTGATACTTTTATATTACATGGTACACATAATTTGCCACTTTCTATACGATATAAGAATATACTAAATGCAGGTAACATAATTTGTCACTTTTTATACAATATAAGACTATACTAAATGCAGATAAGACTTCAAATATATATCTTTTCCAAAAATTAAAACGTAATCGTCTGATAAGATGCTCTCTTACGTAAAATTAACGTGTCATACACATTACGCGAAATAGCGAATATATTAACAAACGGACTTTATATAACGAAATAATCAAATGTATTAAACACTACGTTATTATTTTAGGCACAGACAGGATTTCACAAGAATCTTTGACTAACTCATATGGTAATATGACGTAAAGTAACGAACGTGCTAATAATGAAAAAATTTATCATACATTACCCAGGAAATTATTATTTATAATGTGATGCAAGATAACGAAGTGTTAATTATGCAAGGGACTTTCAGAGTAATCAAGTTTATAAAACTTTACTGAATAAAATACTCTTTCCAACAAAGATAGATTTTCTAAAAAAACTCTTTCACGAATTCACAGAGTAATAACATTACTCAATGAAAATATTATTCTACAAAAATCTTTGTTAAGCGCAAAGATTAATGAGATACGTTAATTAATAGCGTAGGAATTTTGTTAATCAGATAACTTATCCAATAAAACAGCATTACTAATAAAGACAAAATTCTAGAAAAATCGTTAAGTCCCAAGAATGAACCGTGGAAAAGCGATCAAAAAAGTCTAGAGATCGAGGTAATCAAACTTATCAAGCACTATCCAATAAAACACACTTTCTGACAAAACAGTATCCCACGAAGATTTTCGTTAAGTGCAAAGAGTAAAGTCTCAAAACTAAGCACCCAAATAACCTACAGACCGAAATAATCAAATTTATCAAATCCCACCTCATAAAGATAATAGATATTTCACAGAAACTTCCGTGAAGTACACGGAGTAGAGCCTCAAGACAAAATTATATACTGAAAGGCTCTAGAAACTATAGCGGCACATGAGCCAACGGAAAATTCGAATTTAGAGAGACTCATATTACGTTTTGGTTTACAAAGTCTAAAGGCGAACGAACTCCCGACAAAATGTTATTGCCGATATTGGTAATCTTCAACTAGAGTTACATAAGAACTGCAACTTTGAACTTTTTGTGACAAGTCCGTCAATAAAAATGTATGAACGTGTTCCCTAGGACAGAGTTGAATTGTTATCCTTTCAGCGATCAACATAGTAGCATTGAGCGAGCTACGATTACGACTGGCATATACTATCTTTGTACTAGTACTTACACTGAATTTTAGTATAACTGACTATTACGATTTCATCCACTCATTGCATTATTAAATACACCTACACGTTTAATAATCCACCTCAAGACCATAACAATTAAAATCAAATACTAACCAATAAAGACAGAATTTCACAAAAATCTTCTGCAAGTCAAATGAGCAACCAGTCAAAACTAACCACCCAAGGGTCCGAGAGATATAAATCAAGTATCATCTCGGTTGAAAAGGAGACAGACGTAAAATACGAGCGGAACATGGGACCATTCTTCGGAGAATTAAAATTCTTGCCAGGGACCTTTCAGTGCTAGCAGCAAGCGCGAGAAGAAGTCCTCAATAGGGCGACGAGGCACGGAAATCTCAGGAGTGCTTTTACACGCAAATTAGGTCTATTAGGAACATCGAGCGTACAAAAACACTCGTGCCGTGGCATCACGCTTGTCCCTTGACGAGCAGGCCTGCCCCGTTACGCACGTGCGTGCTTCTTTATGAATTATTAGAATTAATGACACCTCACGCATCGCCTCGCGCTATGGGGCGTCACGTCGTCCAATTGCTTGCAGAAGGATTTGCCCTCAAAGGGAAAAAAGAAAGAAAAAAGTTTAAACTGCGAAAGGGTTTCATTTCTTATCTCTTCCACCCTCCGACAATTCATTTTTGTTTTTCAAAGAACCACTTGAAACATGAACATTGAACATTGTTCTTGCACGTCGTCGGTGAGGTAATGTATTGCTTAATATAATAGATTGTTTATTGAATACAGGATACAATCGCCATAGTCTATTTTGTATATTCGATTTATTCTGAGGAGTTTCATGAAATTTAGAAATTTTCCGATTAAATTTATTAATCTATTTAACCACTAAAATATAGATTAAATTTTCTATAAACTGCACAAAACATTGCAACGTATTTTAATGATCGAGTACCGATCCAAACTTTTATTTACGTTAAAACCATGCTAATAATAATTATCATCCGTTAAAAAATAAATTCCACGGCATTATAAATACCAATATCCAAAATAATTTTCAAGCGCCCCAAATTATTTCACCGAAACGATATCTGCCAAAATAATTCGGAACAAACAGATCGATCAAGTCGGTGGAATAACCGAAGAAAATCAATTTTCCAAATGAAGGAAAATTGCTTAATCTAATTTAAGGAGAGGGGAAGAGTGAATGTGTCGACGATTAATACGCGATATCGTGTTCGAGCACGAAAACGATGAGAAACACTCGATTCACATTTGACGCTCGAAGACGGTGGCGTAACTTGCTTAGCGGCGATGATTCGTGAGTCGATAATCGATGGAGGGCGCTGGATGGAAAATAGAGAAGCAAGGATACAAAGCGAGCTGGAAGTGGGTAAGTTGTCGAGCGAAACGTTATCGCGCGCCGGATCGTCGGCAGGGGTTGAATCGGCTAAAAGGGAGCTTGAATGGGGCTGCAAACGGGGGTTGACGAGCCGAGGGAAAAGGAGAACAGAGATAGAGGATAAACGTAGAGGAACGAGGAGAAATGTGCAAGGATTTAAGAAGGGGAAAGCATCGATTACTTTTCTTGACCTGGACAATATCCGCGTTCTCTCTATTACTCATCCCCGGCTTTACTTTTATTCATACTTTCGCTTTTCTCGTTTTCTTACGTATGAACGCGGATATTTTCTTTTAAATATCTACTTCTCTATGTTCCTTTTCTTAGATGTTGTAAATGTTCAATTCTATAAATGTTGTACTTGTTATGGAAACTGATGAATTTTATGTTATTTTTTACCTTGTTTAATTGCCAAAACATAATTTTGGTTCTTATGATAAAGTATATTCTAAGGATGAAATTGAGAAATCTGTACTATTCGATGAAAACTATTTCTCTAGGAGAAGAATTTTTCCTGTTATAATTCAGAAATAAAAAGTTTCTGAAGTTCCTGTCACCCTAAATAATGAGTTAAACCATTCAAGGAAAATTTCTTCTAATAAAGATTCGTTGCTCAATAAGAAGATCCTTCGTGTATCCAAACTTGAGTTAAGTAAAACAATTTGTAACATCGCTTTTTCAATTTTCTTACGGAACCATCCTATATACATCGGAAGTACTCCAAGACAGATAAGGAGAAGCCTCGGTTTTTCTTCCCAAGTCGCCGGAGAGAACTACTGTCCCAACGATATCGCGAGTCGAGTGCTTCCTTTGGGATTTTCCGCTTTCGAATCTCCATCAACCGGCACTTTCCTCCTCTTTCTCCTCGCATTCCCTTCCTGGTTTTCCACGTCAAGCAAAGCGATGCCCTCTCTTTCACTCGTTCTCCCTCTTTCTCGGCCAGCCACTGCTCCAACCCTCTCCTCCTCTTTCAGCGACTCACCATGGTCCCGAGGCGGCAAGCAAAGAACTCTCCTACCCTCCGGTTGCTCGCACTGATTTTCTACCCTCGACACCCTTCCCATCCGGCAAACCACTCTGCACACCCTTCGTCCAACCTCCTACCCGCTTCCTATCCGCCCCTCAACCCCCGCGCGTCACTCGGTAGTCACGCTGCCAACACGTGCTCCTGTTTACCTCTCCAATCACATGGTTCGTGGAAACCGTGTGTGCCACGGTGGCCAACGTGGTCTCACTGACGGTGTCATTTCATCGAAAATATCTGGCACGCAGCGTATGCGCGGCTGGGTTAATTGGATTCATGACGAGTGCATGCGTGTTCGACACGCACTTCGGACCGCGCGTACGCGCAACCCACCGGCACCGGCATCATTCCGCCGATGATTTCGATGGAAACCGCGGTTCACCGGCCTCGTTTTTAATGCTGGAGGGTGGATGTCGGCCAGAGCGGTGGGGGTAGTCATCGAATTGCTGTAATGAAGAGTTCGCGGCACGCGCAGTGTCGCCAGTGGACGTTTAAAATTTCGCGATGACGCTTCTAGCCATTTACCTCGTGAATCATATTTCCGTTACTTCTCTTTTTTTCTTCGTCATTTTTATTTGGTTAGAATTTTATTCTAATCGAGTGTATACTTAGAAATATAAATAGGTTATATGATGTTTATTTAAAGTGATTGTGATCTATTGGTTAAAGCATATAACGACGCTGAGAATTTTTATGGTGTACTTGCTGCGGATTTTAATGTTGTAGTTTTTGACAGTGCTTAGAGTATGTTTCCAGTTTTCTTTCTTATAGACAAAAAAGACATTGTTTGAAATAACGAAACGAATTATAATACGATGAATTATAAGAAACAGATAAAAAATTTCTTTTTGCCTTTTTTTGCTATAGAATGATCAAAAGACATACAAAACGTCTGGAGATAAAATTGAATAATACGACAAACACAAGGAAATCTTATATCTAAAATCATTCAGCTAAGAAACATGATTAAACTATCCACTCAAGAATTATAACAAGAAACAAGAGTTTTGTTCGCAAGAAGATGTTTTCTACGCTATATCCTTAAAAATCTTCGTAAACAGTAAACACCCTCGAACTTTCCGATACAAATATCATATAAAAGTTACACTCAACCTATTTCCACAGAAATGTTGGCAACAATTTCTACAATCGTACTACATACGCCCAATAGTAAGCTATAATTCTTTCTTTTTGTGAAGACGACCAATTCGAGAATAGCACGAGCAAAATGACTATTCGAAGGTTAAAGCAGCACACAGTTTGTTGTGTATTGGTATACGCATTGGTATACGGAGCTGGTGTTCCGATCCTTCAGTTAGCATTTTCAGGTCACATTAGATGTAGACACGTACGCGATCGCGCATAATTATCACCCTAATTATTGGAACGCAGCTAAGTAGCCGCGGGGAATTATCACCGGCTTCGGGCGAACCGTGCAGAACCCAGCGCCGGTTTCAATCTCTCGCTAGCAACATTCCCGCGTGGCCGGGCCCCCGAGTAACTTTCTTAATTACAGAGATTAACTTCATGCTATCGGAGCAACGATTATCGCTCGCGAGCCTCGCAATTGCCTGGCCAGATATAAATACACGGCTGGATCGACCGAACCAAATTTTGATGGAAATATATGTGCCCTTTTCTTTTCGACTACTACCAATTACCACGATTATAGGGTTTTTCTATTAGATACGCCTTACATTGATATTTAATCTTTTCATCTTGATGTGTAATATAACGTTATCCATAAAATTAGACGTTTTATCTGAGATCGAAAATTCCTCTTAACCTCTTTTTTTTTGGGACATAAATAACATTGAGATACTTTCGTGTTCTACCAACCGATGTTCCCTGATGAAATGATAAAATTTTTATGAAACTTATCTATATTTAACGATAAGTATCAAACTACCTTTATGACTTGTAGAACAGAATCGATTTTTACATTACTCTATTTTCTAAGTGGTTTTATTATTTATGTTATTTTCCTAAGTGTCCTATTTTAGTATTGACGAGTAAGAGTTATGATTGACACTCACCTGAGACGACCTGTGATTGTTGTACGTGGGACGTCGTCCTGACGTAGATTCTCTCGACTGCTTGGTTCTATTTATTCACCTCGATGCCACCTGCTCGAACGAACTGAAAATCTTCTTGCCGCGCTTCCCCAGTCTGACGAATTTTATCGTCTCTGAATAAAACTTCCCTCGACTGGAACACCAACGGATTCGACCGCGATTCCTCCGGCTTTCTGATTTGATCGATGACTTTCCTCGAGAGCACCTTTTCGTCGCCTCCTCTTTTTCTCTTTCACGATCCTCCGGTAATTTTCCAACGACCAGCGACGACAGACAACAGTCCGGATGGCGACGGTGGACCGACGTCGACGGACAAACGATTCACAAATACATCGACCGCCGGTGACATCAGCCTACTTAATTACGCCGGGTAATTGTGAGTAATTAGGAGCGATTAAGAAGCAAACAGTTAATAGCTCACAGCCCGATAATACGTCGACTCGATTCGTCGATCGTTCCAACTAACCCGGAAGGAATACTACTTCAGAAGTACCACCTTTGATTTTATTATAGAACTATTTCCTTTTTTTTTCTTTTCTTTTTTTTCTTTTTCAGAAACTCGATTGAAAACTCAAACGTCTTGTATTTTACTGAAACAGACGCAATCGTCTTGTAATGATTCTTAAGTAAAAAACGTTGTGAGGTTTGTAAGTCAGTTCCCCTTCGAAGATGATCATGTAATACGAAGATGGAACGAGCACAGAGTGCGCGGACGAACGTTCCTTTAATGTGATTTTAATTATTCTATTTGTCAGACGGTGTGCGGCGACCGTGCTTATCGCGCGCGATTCCACGTCGAAGAACACAACGGCGGTCACGTGCGTGTCGCAATTACCCGCAGCGATAATTAGGAGTTTGTTAGAGTCTGAGTCCTTGTGTCGTCGTCAGTTTTATTACTGCATCGCCAGTGCGACGCGTAGTCGTTAGAAAACGTAATGATACGCGGCTCCTTCCTTACATACACTCTAGACACGTACAACACACGGACGTTGCAGAGTTTGCCCGTTGATCAATCTTTCGCAGAATGTCTACGTTTATTGCCGTGCAATTAACTCGAGCCACCTGTCCGTAGCACCTGCCACGTTTAGTGCCTCCCGCACGTGGCTCTCCTGATAATATATTTTCGACAGTCTTCGATCATACGTATAAAGCCTGGGGCCGCTATAATTCACTGAACGGAGTTCACTGGGTCTAAAATAAGTCATTCGAAGAACGTCCACGCTAGCAGTGTCCGTAGAGATCCGGCTTAACGAAGCCACGGGTCGGCTAATCGATCGCGACAACGCACAGTAGTTTCTGCACGTAGTTGTCAGACGACTGGCGATGGACACTTATTCCACTGCGTTTAGAACGCGTCACCGGTTTCAATAGATTCACCACAACCGTAACAATCGACGAATAGTCAGGATTCGCGATATGTCTATATATAATGTGTTCCTTTGGTGCGTCCACGTGCCGACTGAACGGCGCACGCACCTCTGCGCTATGATTCCCTGATCACTTTCGAACTCACACACTCGCCTACCACCGGCGTATTTCACAAACTTCCTCCACTCAAAGTCGTTTCTCTATCTTTCACATCCCGTCTGATGAGGTTCAGGAAGGTTTCTATTCCTCGCTCCTGTATCCTTTTCACTGTGGACTGGGATCGAACCCCTCGTGGAACAGGATCGATCAGACTCGACGCACTCTTTAACGAATCCCAAGATCGGTGATTCAAGATGATCGATCGCTGTTCGGACTGCTCGTTCTGGATCACGTTGGCTCGGTCCTCGTGTCGCTGGCAGCGTGGTGTGCACGTTGCGCGGTCGAAGCTCGGCGCGAAAACTTGGACCTGAATCCTGACGGTCCGCAGTCTGGCTGCGTAGTGGCCCCGCTGTTGAGTCGAGGGAAGGCAACCCGCCGTGGCTTCTCTCCCGCCTAGCCGCCAGCCAATGCTCGTTTCAGCAGGAAGGGGCAATGGAGGCGGTCCTGGAGGCGGTACCGATGCGCGGAGGTGGGCCGCGAGTTACTCGCGAGGATCCCGTTGTTATGATTGTTATGAGTGTCCGAGCTGCCTCCAGCGAGGCTGCTTTGGGGGTGGAACGCGGCGCGCGAGAGGGACCCGCGCGTCGTCTGTCCCCCTTTTTCCACATCCTGGCCCTCTCTCCCTCGCTCTGTAATATAACCACCACGAGCTCGAACGAGCTCGTAACCGTGATGCAAATCAGCCCGACGGGGCTGAAGAGTACTTCGACCGGGGATGCCCGGGAGGAGCGATTGCCACCAAGGACCGATCTCACGACACCCACCGGTCTTCTGCGCGGAAGGGACACCACCGGTTGACACCAGCCTCCTAACGATGTGATTTTAAGCGCTCATCCGATGGACAGATCGGCAAATTTTTTCTTCAGAGGCGGCTAGTTCTTGTAAAACGGACGATCAGAGATAGCGGATTGAAAATCGATGGGTGGCGCTCGGTTGGTTTCTGGGACGGTCCTTCTGGTTTTTCTTACAGATTTATAAGAGATGAGTTATTCCGCAGGCGAATGCTGGATGGTAGTTCTGTTGGTTTCGTGGGAATTGGGATGGCGAGGAAGAAGAGGGTATTTGGGATGAATTTAGGTTCCGTGTATTTCATCGTAACCGAGACTTGTAGTATTTGTAAGAGTGGAGAATTCTTTTATTTAGACTTCTACTCTAGAAGTCTTATCTATCGTACTTTTGTTAAGTTTTATTGAACTTGCAGTTCTAGCACTTAACGTTATAGCGAGTGTCATCTTCTTAGGAATTCACAGGCACAGGAAGAAGATAGGTGGCTGTAAGTAAGAATTGCTCTGTTCCGCGATAATGTGAATATCCACGCTGCAATATTACAAAAACACAATAATCACAAATACTTTCCAAAGCATCTCTCGAATGTTTCAGAAGTCTGCAAAATTTTCAGTCATCGGTTCAAAATCGTCACGAAACCATTTCTCGCGAATTATACATGTCCTGTCTGTGATCCTCAAGTATCTGGCCTATCAATTGCAAGTCACAGATGCACTCCAATTACACATACGGTCGGTCGAACCGGTAGTCCTCGGCGGTCATTAATTTTGATAAATCGTCGTACACAGAAGTCGGAGTTCGTCGACGTTGATCCACTGTCTCATTTATCTTCAGGGGGCGCGATGAACCCCGTGGCTGGTAATTGCAACGCTACGAGCCGATAGTGCGCCATTTTCGTTTCGTTCTGTCTCCCAGATTGAAACGACGACAATGGGTTTGCCAGTTTCGAACGACGCACCGACTGATCTGAAAGACGAATGGAAGAAGAGTTTCGAGTCGTTAGGTCGATGTGACAGGTGCGTACATGGCCACGAAATTACTCTTTTTAGGACACTTTACACGCGGTCCTTCTGCTACCTTAAAATTTGTCGTATTCGTTCGAATAAACGGATATTCAGATCGAAGTAGCAACCGCTGGAAAATATCGGCGAACGAAGAAGAACGAATAGTTTTATGGTGAACCATCGGGAAAAAATAGAGAACGAAATGGTTCCTTTTTACTCTGAAACATCGACGAATGAAATAACGTGCGGTTTGAATTTTCATCGTGGCGAGTAGAGAGAGATCGGCTCGAGTTAGAAAGAAATATGCCTCCGCTATACATATTAAAATGCGTCAATCTGGTCGACGAATCTGAAGCATTACGCTTTTCCATAGCATGTAAATCTTTCGAAATTTTTTACCCACCGGACTGCACCGGACGAGTGGCCTGGTCGCTTCACGGCTGAATATATTACGGATGGTTTTTGCATCTTATCTTTGACTCAGCACATGCACCGCATACTTACAAGTTAATTATTTCCGCCATCTGTACTGCAAATTCGTATCTCTCGTTATTTAGTTTAATATTTTGCAAAAATATTACCGCGTCCTTCGTTCTCTAACAAAATTTTATATTAAGTAGATTTTAGATTTTTTGTTTCAAATATTTGACATGAAAGTACAGAAGGCCAGTATCATTCCTTGTTTTCTACGTCTTATCATTTAGAAACTAACTGTTCTATTTGTAATTTGCGACATCTCTATCTTCTAGGATTTGATCAACATATTTTCTCCAGAGTCTAAAAAGTTATCATTGGCGTGCTTTTATATCCAATGCTTATAGATAAACGTAATTAAAATTTCCTACTGCAACTTTTATTGTTTTAAGAAATTTATAAAGTATACATGTCAGAAATATTCCTGACTTGGACCTTTGATTCATCAGATGCTAATTAAAAGGAAATAGACAGATAAAAAATAACATGGACTCAACAAGTTGGGCACAATGTTTCGCTAAAAATTCATCATGAAACGACTTAGTATTATTTAATAAATCGCGTGGCTCCGAGCGATCTTCTTCGTGCGTAAAAATATTCGTGAACGCAGAATTTCGTGTAAATATAACTGCGTGTTTCGTTACGACGCAGCCAGCCTTTATTAAGTCCAAATTTTACCCCTTTTGAGCGACGAGCTACCCTCGTCGGCGCCACTATTACTGTCCGCACCCTCGGTGTTTTAATGTTCTCCCCTCAATTTCTCCAACATCGACCTCGACAATATTCTGTCGTGATTCGACCCTTAGAGGCGCGTCTCTCTGCTACAAATACGTTTCGGCTGAAACATCGCTCGAAGACGGCGAGTTCTTCGAGTTCGACCATGCTGGTCACGCTAGCTGACAGTAAATTATTGTAGTTCTTTACGTGCTGCCCTATACTTGCTACGACGACGCTTCTATCGATCGCGAAACCTCTGATTAGACCTCGCAATTCGTAATGAAAACGCATCGATTCAGCCATCCTCGAAATTAAGCGAAAGAAGTCTCCTTTTACGTAATCGACAACTTATTTTGCATTTTGGGATTCCGATGTTCTTGCTTTTCCTTCAGCGGAATTAAATCTTGCAGAAGTTGATTAAGTTTGAAAGATTAGTTTGAAATAGTTCGTCTTCAAATTTTGTTACATATTATCTTTATCTCTTGAAAGTGCTTTTAACTCTTCAATACTGACTTTATCTTCGAAACATACTATGACTGATTATATTTTAACCACATCTTGCGTCATTTGATGTAAAAAACCAATATCAATTTCGTTACATATTACTTCCATTACTCTTCAAGAGTCTCTAGAATCGTCTCTCTTCGGTAGGTACCAAATATATTTTATATTTTTGCTTATTATAGAATTCATGATCAATCAGTGCAATTATGTGCATTTACGATTATTAAGAATATTCTACTACTCCTTAAACACTCGACTTTCCAAACTTCGCTAAGAATAATTTTCGCAAGAGAATTCATGCCTTAAAGCGGGCGACCTAATATTCCTAAAGAAAGGCTAGTTTCCACCTGTTCCTCGGTGCCTGAAACTCCGGCGACATTGACGAAAGTACGTGCGGATCTTTTCCAGGAAATATACGAGGAAATGAATGAATCCTCCCGTCCTTCTTCCTCCCGAAGGTCCACGTGCTTTTCACATATAACTCGCCCCCGGTCGGAGGCAGGAGGTGTAGCCAGCTGGTGGTTGAAGTTGTAGGAGTCGGCAGGATGTGGGTCTCTACGCTCTCTCTCCGGGTATTCCTTCCATCCCTCTTGCACCATCGTTTCCTCGTTCATCGCTCGGCCACTTCGCCACGTCCTTCTTCCACCGATAGTCACCCTCTTCGTTCCACTTTCGGCTTGTCTCTCTAGTCGTTGGCTCGTGCTTCCCTCCTCACCCTCGCGTTCCTTGCCGCACATGCCGACTCACCCTCTCTCCGAGAGAGCACGAAGGGGGTTGCTGTTCCGTCTTTCTCCCCCGTCCCACCGGATCGATTAAAACTACAAAGTGTTGCCTCTCCATCCGTTGGTACGCTCATTCGTGGTCGACTACATTGCTCCGGCACTCTCCTGGCGGCACTGGGTTACCAACTCTTTCCCTACTGCCTCTGGCCCTCTGTCTTTCTCACTTACCCCTTGCTTTTCCATCTTCCTCCCTCTCGACGCCTTTCTACTACCTGCTACCTTTCCTACTCCGTGTTTTCTTTTTGTCATCCTTCTTTCTTTCTTCCTTTTTTTTCACTCGCTCCCTTCTCGCTCTCGCTCTTCTTTCCTCGTCACTTCGCACAGTCCTTTTTTCGTCCTTTTATCGGGCAGGATCTCCGTATTCATGGGCGTCCGCTCCGCTTCCTGATAATCTCCGCGTAAAACTTCTCCGTCCCGACGGGGATTGCCTTCACTCCGGCGCCCAACGGGACCTTTCTCTCTGTTTTCCCTGTGGCGTGCCGCCACCGATCGGACGTTACCTCTCGCTCTCTGAATATTTCTCTTCTAGCCGAACGGATGCTAATGATCTTACCCCGTGACTTCGCCACCCTCCGATTCCTTTTATGCTTCCTGTCTTTCCTTAGTGCTACCAGCCCGTTTCACAGATACGGGACGCTTCTCGCGATACTTCGTTTTGCCTCTTTCTTTTTTCCCAACGAAATCGATTGAAAGAGATTTAGGAAACGTTTTAATAGGGAAGGTCATTTTATGCAGGACGAGGTACCGATTTGACTGCCTAATCCTGTAGATTCAGTTTGTAATTCTGGTATTTGAGTGGATTATAATGGCGATTTAGAGGATTTTTTGGGTGGATTACAATGGTGGTTTAGAGGATTTTTTAAAAATAAGACTGAGTAAATTGTAAATAGCGCTGAATATGATGTAGAATTGGGATTAAGATATTTATGACTGATCGTTTGCTGCATCTGAATTAAAAGGCAAACTCGCTCTATTTCTTTCGTTTCTTTTTATACATATGTAGTATATTCTTTTACACTGAAGTTAGAATATATTCACATAGATTAATTTTATTATAATAACTTACTTTTATTACAAAAGTACAAAAATATAGATAAGCTGACATATTCGTGGTTCTTCGGGGTTCAATCGTCTTTTTATTAGCATCAACGCGTCTTTATACCTCCAATAAAGACAATTGAAACGGTAACGAAACGTCGGAACAAAGTGCAACGTGCGAATAAAAACACAATCGAGGCTGCAGCAAGCAAGAGCAACAAAGATGTCATCTAATCATCGTGGAAATTAAAAATCGGAATATAGAGCTATGAACACGCTTTGAATGTACCTCATTCAGTATGAATTAGTCCAAATAAAAGGCCTAATGCGATTTATGCGAATCACAAAGTATTAAATTAAAAGTGGGTGTTTTTCAATAGAAAAATTCCCAGCGAGTCGTTGCTTAACTATTACTCCAATGAGCTCGACTTGACCAATAAATTTTAACCTTATCCTTAAATTCCACAGAACGCTCGCGGCTGATCTATCCTTCCTCGATCACTCAATCCAGGCAAAGAAACATAGTTCTAAAGGAAGGGAAGAGGCCTTTTAATCCCGCGTAGCCGAAGCGGCCACCTTTTCTCGCGTTGGTAGTCAGCCGCGGTAGATTAGTGGTATTGGGTGAAAGGCTGGAAGAGTGGCGAAGCGCGATTATATCCTCGAGGCCCCCTCCTGTACGGGGCCAGGTTTGGCTCGTTTTAAGTCGCAGACTATGCGCGGCTAATAACAGAGCCAACGAAAGCCAAGCAGTCTTTACGAGCATCTTCCCAGAAGTATAAACCCAGGGCTTGAAGATGCGTAACGGCTGTTTCGTGGGTTCTTGGTCCCTGATGCCGGTCTTCCTGGTGATTCCTTGAGGCTAATTAATACGGGAGATCGTGGCGACCAACTCAACGTTGTTGCGTGATCTCCAACGAAGGAAGCAAAACTGTCGATCGGTGCATGTTCGATGAAAGGCGAGAAAACAATGAGGTAAGCGAACGCTCGTGGAGGAAGAATGGTTTGATGGTAAAGAAAAAGAGAAGAGGAGGAGAATATAAAAGGGATTCACTTGGGTCAAGATAATTACCTAATGAAGACGAATTGAAAGGAATACGAGGAACGTCCTCATTCTTTTTTTGCAACATTGTTCCCATTTTCTCGGTAGAATGCATGGTCGAAAAAGACATATGGCGATCGATTCACGTTGTTTCGGGAATAGAAGCATAAGTGAAACGTTGGTTTCACGTTTCTGGTTGGTCGCGTGATCACGGTGGCACGCCGAAAATTCGCGTCTTATAGAATTATATTCAAAGTGAGGTGGAGAACAGAGGGAAGAGAGAGCAGGTGGTTGATGATGATAATACCGCGAGGATGTGCGATGTCGTGTCCGGTCGGGGATACCCAGGAAACAAAGTAATCTAAGGAAAGATCTCTTTGTATCAACCTCCCATTGATCGATAATTTCGCGCATTATTGTTGCCGTAATAACCACTTCTCGATATATGTATATGTTCGACACCAGAGCTAAGTTCTTCGCTAAAAGCACTTTCTTTCTTTATATTTCTCCGGAAGAGCGCGTACAATGAGTTCGTTTCATCGTATTGGCTTCCTTTTATCACATTTTCGCGGAATAGCCTCCATTTTGTCGTTTGCGGTCTCGTTCCTTTTTGATATCTTAGGGTCCCCCTCCTCTTTTTCTGTTTCGGTTATCTAAGGAAATTATTCTTGAAATTTTTGTGGACATTTTGTCGAAGGGAATGATATTTTGAACATTAACAATCTTTTACCTATATTGTCTATAAATATACAATACCATCTATAATATATTAGTACCTACACTTGTTACATACACAAGAAAGTTGAACAGCAAATTATTTTTTGCAATAATACTTCATTCGTACTACCGTAAGTGACTGGATTTTCATGAAACGTAATAATAATTGAATAAGCGTTTTATCAACTGTAATACACAGATGTCACACGATATACACGTATGTGTGTATATTGATTTACTTTATTTCCCGTAATATTATCTTATGCTATAATTATCTATTTACATTTATTGCGTCGAAGCTCCGTTTCATCCTTGATACTCGTACACTACATAAAACTTCTAGACTTTGCCTGCATAAATTTACGCAAGAACCAAGGAAGAGAATAAAGTCAGAGAACCTATAATATACGTAGCTACACAGAAATCGCCCCTGTTTCGCGTCCATTGCTACATTCCCGCGAAAATGTAACAAAACCACGAGCACCGCGACAGCAACCTTCTCGCCTTTTACGACTGAGTAATATACCGTCTTGTCTTATGTCGTTGTTTATTGCACAATTTATGCGTCGATAATAAAACAGATCTTGTCCCTTCCGGCGTTTAGATTCGTTAGCGACGCTTCGCCTGCCTTTACCCTTCAGCCTGGTGTAGCTTACTTATACCGTATTTAAATGAAACCGTCGCTTCTTGCAACCAGCGTAATTAACAATTATCGTCCTCAGCTAAGCCTAAGATTTACGATTTCCCCGCCCCCCCCCAAAAAATATATAAAATATATATATATAAAATAACTATACTATAACTATATATTAATTGTGCTATACTTATATATCTGTTACGGTGTTCAGTGTTTCATTTTCGCAAACTTGAAGCGCCAAAAATAAGTTTACAACTCACGAGTTCGAAAATGAAACGTATTCAGTTAGATCGTGTTAGTCTGTGAACGTGTGACAGGTTCATCGTGAAACGGATGGAACTTGATATTTCACCCGCATCTTCGTGTCACGTTAAAGATTACGTTCCCTAGGTTCCCGCCGTGATCCGGTAACGAGAAACACTTCGCTCTTGTTTGAATGGATTCCAAACGACTCCCTTGTCTTTGTGCTTAAAGAACACCGGCGAGCTGCTTGATGAATAATTCCTTCTATCGACTTCTTCTTCTCTTGCGTCTTCTTCTTTCGAATTTCTTTATAGAAGAGGGCCAGACACAGCGAGATTTTAAGCGGCAACGTAGAAAAGCGAAGGCACCGGGTTAATTGCGAGAAGAAGGATCGAGTGTTTTCGAGGCGAAAGATTTTTACAGATTTCTATGGACATCACTTGGAATATCACTCTACTGCGGATTATTTAACGAGGAGTAACACTGCTCGAGAGTTTAAGGGTGCAGGATGTGGAGAAAAGTTAGTAATATTGGAAATTAGGGAGATGGAAGAATTTAAAAATATTTGAGAGTTTGAATCTCAAAGTTTAGCCATTCAGAGATTTCAGTGTGTGACCTTTGTAATTGTCGATAACTATTATAATTGTTTAATAGCTTGAATAATACTGCTCTTTATTACTACATTGTCAGCTTTTCTATGTGCATTGTGTATATGCCGCTATTGATTCTAACAAGTAGATATACGGAATAATGAAATTTAACTAACAAAGGCGCAAGAAACTTTCAAGATGTTTTCAAAGATCGTGATATACAATTTTCCCATATGTTACGTCCTTTCTGTTTGCTCAAAATATAATGTAGATTAGTACAAGAATAAAAACAATCTCAAGGCTCTTTTATTGCAAGAATAGAAATGTCTAAGGTACATTTCAAAATAACAACTTTTTTTAAAAAGAATAGATATTTTTAAATCTGTTCATAGTTATATTATAGTTATATAGTTATTACTATATTATATTTATATTATTATAATCTAAAATTCCAAATTCTAGTACGAATATTACCAGCAAAGAGAAACGAATTTAACGTAGAGAATTCGATGTTTTAAACAGGTGTCAATTATTACCAGTCGTAATGCATTTACTCCGCGTGACTTCATTCGGCGGTGGAATTGATTTTGTCTGAGTTACGAGTCTTTCGATCGTCTTTTGGCGGCTGTTTCCAAGCATTTTCTCATGGAATCTGCCGGTGTCCGGGAATGGAAAGCCTCGCATCGTACAGTCACGAATGTATCGGTCAATACTTGCCAGTCAGAGGCAAAGACGAGTCAGCTTGTGCCTTCACACCATTTCCGGACAATATTTAGCCGCGCTTCCCTGCCCGGTAGCTTCGATCATTAAACGTGCGTATATAGCCTCATAATATTGCAATCCGTGGCCATAATTTACGTCGTTTTATAGTTCAAACTGCAACCTACGTAGGCAGCGGCGTTCAAGCCTTTAGAACGTGCTATTCCCGTTCAAGTTGTACTGGGTGATCATAAAGTTCGTCGACTGTTTCCCTCCGGTGCCAGGCCAGCCTCTCTGACCCCATCCTGGGGGTGCTTCCACACACTGTTTCCATTTCGATAGCTCCATGTAATATTGATGGTCGGATAACTCTTCGAATTACCCTTTAATCAGTTCCTCATCCAAGATCTATCAAAGTAGACAAATAATCAGTTTTCAAAATAATAGTTTTTCATGGAACCTTTGTGGATTTATATTTTCGAAAATTTCGATGGATTTTTTATTTCTTTGACATATGCATGTTTTATGTTTTTCCAGTTCCTTCGATTTATTCCTTTCTCTAGGTGAATTCTATATCTTTGAAGATTAGTCATACATAAAGTATAAAATTATATCGTGCAAGATGTTATTATAACATTGTTTGTTAAATTATATATACAAATAAAATCACTGAAATTTTTATAATTATCAATGTTTTTAAAATGTGCGTCATACCAAACAAATATTACATTTGTTAAAGTAGATTGTTCGTATTTAAAACGAATAAAAAATATTCTATATCCTACATTTATCTTCATTGACTTCTTATAGACCACGAAAGAACCACTTCTCTAACACTCAATTAGATTTCAAAGAAATTTAAAGTACTATTTCCCTTTGCGCAATATAGAAGAATACCATTAACTTCCACTATTTAACTTCGTTGAAATTCCTAAAAAAATCTTAGCAAGAAGAACCTAAATCTACCATCGCGCTCCACCCCTCCGAAACTTGCTCGTCAAACTTTCTCCCCGAGCCTCATAAACGTCGATCAGGCGAAAGAAAAGCGGACAGCAGCGAGAACACCAGTTATATTCCGAAGAACGTGGACGAGTGTGAGTGTAGGTACCTCGAGAATTGAGATATACTGTTTTATAGAGAATCATCTGAACGCGGGGGGGCTCTTTTATGAAGTTACCACGGCGAAACGGTCGCTCTGAAAGCGGTTACTTTGAATCGTGGCCTATCTCTTCTTCTTCTTCTTCCTTCCTTCTTCATCCAAACGCTTCGAACGAACGAGGAGAGACGTACGGAGAGAAACCGCGTAAGCTATTACTGAAATTACGGACGCGATCCGGACGCTCGCAAATCAAAATTCGCCGTTTCTTCTACCGTCGCTGCATTGTTACGATTTATTGCCGACAAAACGCCTCGATTTTCGCTGGTGGAAGAAACGAGACGGCAGAGGCCGGCGCCCCTTTTGCTTCGCGACTCAAGGGCGGCCATTAGCGGACTTCGGCAAGGCAAACAAGTGTGAAGGTAATCGGAGAAAGGAATGATAATTAGCGCGCACGAATCGCCAAATCGCCATCCTCTTGTCGACAAAAAACGACCATCGTGTCTCTACAGGATTTGCTTCACACAGACGTAGAATAACGATTGAAAGTGGAGGTCTCCTTCGATGTTTTACTATGACGATGGCGTTGACATGTTTATGGGCACATGTTAGAGATTTTGGTAGTCTTAATAATCTGTTGTTCTTTCTGTTCTTATTTCGTTTTTGGAACAGTGGTGGGAAGATTTAGCTTCTATTACAAGGGAAGTTGGGAAGGTAAGCTTAGATTACTACTGGAATGAACGTCTAGACTGCGAAATTATCTCCTGCAGTGAATTTTAATGCTCCTGTATTTCACAAAAAAGAAAAGATCGTTCATGCTTCAACGATTCTCTATAAACTTCCAAAGTGTGCTCGATTATTATAAATATCAATCAACGAAGATTAAAGAGGACATTACAAATGTAATGGAATTTTTATTACACAAAATAGTTTTAATGATATCAAAGTTAACGTTTTCGCTGCTACTGATTCAGATAAAAGTTATAGCGATAGCAATCAAACATTGAAAATTTGGATTTAATCATATACTTCTTTATATATTTTAAGAATATCATTCCTATAGTTTCATAATAAATTATAATAGTTTTATATACTTTTATTCCCTGTCGTAGTATATTCCCAACTGTTGAGTAAATATAACGAATTTTTTATAATAATAAATGCAAAATGCTTTTTGTTTCATGAAAAATATCAGCAGACTGACTTACGCTCTCGGGCGTCCATATTTTACACTGCATCGATCGTCTAAGAATAAGTAACACTACTGACGCAATTTTTAGATCTTTGTGTCTATGCATTTCAACAAAAGACTTAAACTTAAAAGAACTAGAAACTAAAGTAAACAAAAAACTTGGAAACAAAAACACAATAGACAGAACATCTTAACAAACATTATTGTTTAAAATAATGATAATTACATTCCACGAAAAAGTATATATCGTATAATTTCAAAAGTGAAGTAGCTACATTTTTCAACGTGTTATACGTTAAGTAATTCTGAGAATCAGCACTTTCGAACATATGAGCGTGAAGTATCGGTTCTCTCGCAAGCTTCTTCTTTCTCTTTTCTTATTACCCAAACTTCACCGGCAAAAAGTATTCCATATCTCATCATCCACATACACGTTGCAACATTTCTGTGTGAAGTCGAAGCAACGCAGGCCAAAGTTCGACTTTATACGTTCTCTTCGCGATTGCGAAGACCGAACGAAAATGTCGTAATTTTGCTTTCGACTCTGTTTCACCCTGTGCACCGCGCCGCGAAGATTGGGGTTCGGGCGAACCAAAGCGGCTGACCTAATTTACATACATATAAAGCGCATTCGATGTGTTTTAGGGGCCGTAAATCGACGCAGCTACGCGAATCGTTAAACCCTTCCTTGCCGCAACACCCCGGCAATGCGTGTACGACAGAGCTCATGGACGTTGTATGGATGGATATAACGCACGCGCGAATACATATTCAGGCACTTTGTCTTCTTCTGGTCGTTTCGTGCTCCTTCGACCAGTTTAGCTTCTCTATACGCGCCACTATGCTGTCATGTCAATTTAAATAGATACAATGTGAGCATAGAGAGAAGCTTCGAATTCTGTAGTTACTTGATTCGAATTTCAATTATTTGAAAGTCGAATGATCTGATCTCTCGTCTTTTGAGATTTTTTCTTTTTCCTTTTAGTAAATTAAACGAATCTCTGATACTCGCTATTGTAATACTGCAGCAAGTACAAAATATTGAAATATTATATAACACTTATTAAGGAATTGAAGCTAAAGAATGTGTTTGGAAGAAATATATTGAAATATTGTATATAGTTTGTATTTATATTAATTTTGTAAAATTGGTGCTAAAAAAGTTACTCGATTGGAATAAATATTCTAACAGAGTGTTTTATCCACGTTTAATTTCAAGTTACGTGAAGCCACCTTGGTTGGACGGTTCGATACAAAAATTATATAAGCGCATTTTTTTCCAAAATCGACAAAAATATGTATCTATCTAACTTATCTCAACAACGTTTCTCCATAATGGTACTATTATAGTTACATCTAATGTTTCCATACTTGGAATCTTACGAATTATTCTATTAAAATCTAACTTTATCTACAATTTTCTTAAGCTAAATTTTTTTGTAACCCCAATTATGCAAATCTTTTCGGATCACATACAGAATCAATTTACTGTGAGAAAGGACATGGCGACAATGTAGAGGAAGAAGTAATTTAAACGAACTGATTGCTCGATAGCTTCAGAATCACTAATTTTTAAAGAGCTATTAGACCTCGTAAGGATTTCAAGCTTTTAACGAATTTCTGATTTTCAATAATTATCGAAGCAAAGTGAAATTACACACTTGAGAAATCAAAAGTATTCAATAGCTATTACTAATTACATCTAACGCACAATACTTTAAGCACTTCTTATCTTAAATTATCCTAACCAAACCCAAATGTCCGGAGAAATAGTACACTGGACACTGACAACATTTGAATACATTCAAAGGAATCTTTACGATTCCTATTTGCAGGCACCAGACGACACTTTTTGTTTGTACGTATAGAACGATAGAGTAACTTAATAACCGTTTAAAACCTCCTTATCACGGATCATTCTAACTAAATCCAAAAATCTGAAAAAATCACACGTTGAATGCTAGAAAGGATGATTAGGGGCACCAGAGGAATCCTCGTGATTCTCGTTTGCAAGCCCCAGATACTTATCTTCTGTACGTACGAAGACGATAAAGTAGAAGGTAGAAGAAGATCCCCCACCCATCATCCTACTGTTCACGATCATAAAGTCACTGCGAACAATATCTTCCGCCGAATCCTCGCTCTTGCCCTTCGCGTTACGCTCTACGCCGGCACATTCGCGATTTTTCTAATTATAGGTAATTAATTTTTACGAGTGCACCGTAAAGCACGGGCAGACAGGTGTTCCTCGAGGGCGCAGTAGGGACACAGAAACGGCGTTTCGAACGCGAGGGACTTCTTGGTTGGGCCGAGAGAGAAGGTAGTCGCTCGTATTGCTGGTCGTTTTTGGTAGTGGTAACAATGATTGTAGCGTCGGTGTCGGTGGTGGTGCCGATAAAGTTAAAGCCACTGGCGAACGATGCAGGGGCCGCGTAATGACAACGCAGCGCGTCGTAAACGCGTTTATGTCCAGAGTTGCATTATAGTAATATCTGCCAGCACCCAGGAGGATGTTCACTGGTGCCTTCTCCGACGTTACCATCAGCTAACTCTCAGTACATCGAGTGGCCCCTTGTTTTCTTTCCCTCTGACGTCTATTTCTGACCATCATTCTGACACTCTCAGAGACTTCGATGACCGATCTCGCTGCCGCCTTTCTTTTCGCTTCTTCCTCTTCCGGATGCATCGATGAGACTCCTTAACACTCTTCGTTGTTTTCGCACGTCACATTCATATAGAAAATATATCTCTTAAATCTTTGTGGAGAATTTTCTGGAATCTTTACGCAGAATTTTCTTCGTCATTTTTCTTTGCGGAAGATGGGAGTTTCGTTCGATTTTACATAATTCGAATCGTATAATCGTAATTCATGATGAGCTATTTTGTCATTGAAGGGAGATAAATACGTACTAAATTTGGTTTTATACGACGAATAATTTCTTTAATTATATACAGAACGTTTGCTATCTTCAGTAAGTAAGAATTTTTATGAGAGGTTGAATTATGAAAATTATAGCTCATTTTACTTGCGTTGATATAGATTATAGTTTAACAGTATCCAGACACTTGATTACATGTTAGAGAGTATTACGACACGCTTTATTTTATCATCGTAATTTTTATCTTGGTATAAAGTTGCCGTGATAAATAAAATCTCAATATAATGAAAAGGCATATTTAAATAAAAGACATACGTAAATTTGCAAATTCTTTTGTAGAAGTTAAAAAGATGAAATTTCTGTATATCCAAGCATAAAATCGTTCCTATCGTTCATGAATAATAAAATAATGCTCAGAGCATACTGCTTTTTCATATTTATGATAACCTATCAAAATGACAAGAAGCACCGAATAAGGATTAATAAAATCTTCCTCCTTCTTTCCTTCAACACCACTTCACACAATTGAAAACCATAGAAAACTATAATAAGTCCATTTTTTGCTGATTTTTTAACATTTATATCTTTGGAAGTCTCAAAAGAAGTATTTCAACATAACACAGTTGTTTTTAAGAAACAGTTTATTATAATACTTAATTTCGAAAATCAAATAAAAAATAATATTCATATGCAGTCATTGGTGGATCGAGTACACGGACTTTTACATTGAATTTAAAAATTATAGACAAGCGACTGTAAAAGACAAGAAATGTAACAATGTTCTTCACTTGTGACTTTTGTATTCCTTAGTATATATTATTCCTTAGTTAATATTCAAAGTATGGTACTCGTTATAATCTTAAATCGATCAAATAATTCTCCACCTAGATTCCATTTCATGAATCATCTCCGTAAGATTATGACTATGAGCTTACATAAGTATTCGTGGTCTATTTATCACTTCCTATCCACTTCCACTCGTATAATACCGATATCAATCCATCCTTACCATCGTTCCCAGAATCGTGGCACGTTAACACCGACATCGCCACCCAATTCCCGGAGCAGACTCCGCAAAAGTAGTCCCGCCTCTTTCAGAGGCTTCCGTTGGGAAAACCACGCCATTTCAACCTCGACGAGTTACAGATTTCCCGGAGAAATCAAATCGCGGGGCGTAGACGAAGAGGGAGAGACATTTGGAAAGGGAAGAACGGCGTAAGGGCGATGTACCGAGAGGGCGATGGCGAGGGGGGTGGCGGAGGAGACGAGAGGACCAACGACGAGATGGCAGAGTTGTAAAGTCCTGCGCGTGACATCGGGTTATGTTATGTTCTCTGGCCGTGTGTTGGCGATCCCACGAACACTGGCCTGTTCGACTCATGCTAGCTTTGTACGTATGTACCGTGTACACTGTTAGGTGGCACGCGGTATTGCTCATACACTGCGTTTATGGCGCATAACCGGGGCGACCGCTCGCACAGATTATTTTGGCTTGATCAATTTGATAACTTCGCACGGTTATGTTCCCGCCTTGCTGATTACGCGCACACCAGCTCGAAGAGTTAATCTTTATCGTGACCCCTTACAGCCGATCGGCTCGCAGTTTGCATCTATTACGCGTAGGCCTGCGTTGAAATTACCGAATGGAGAACATATCTCAGTTTTAGAAAAGTGTCACTTCATATTTTCTACCATGTAGCTACTGTTCAAGAACCTCGTCGATTTCTTACTTGAGAAAGAATAGAATATTGAGAAAGAATATTCTTACTTGAGAAAGGTTGAAGCGAGGGGATGTTTAGACGATAAATATGATGAGAAGAAATATGGTGGAAGAAATATGGTGACGTTTCTAAAGACCGTCTTTGATTAACATTTTCGAGGAAAGGATGGGGAGAAGTTATTAATAAATTATAATTAGTATGCGTCGGGCACTGGATTGGGTAATCGGCGACTCGAGGAAATTGCGCATGAATTAGCATGAAATTATGTTTACTGATAAGTTTGGTTTTTGAAACTTTCAAGGCAAACTGATAAACTGATTAGTGTTCATTTACGCACAGACTATTTATATGTCTAACTATATAACTTAGTAAACTTAATTCTTAGAATAAAACGAATTTGCGATATAATGTTTGTAGTGTCATCCATTTTCTCTGCCTTTCGATTTACAAAGTCGATCGATAGATTCTTAGCACATCAATCGTATAATACATGTAATTACAGTTTTTGCTGATTGTGATTTTAATTCCTTGAATATTACCAAGAATAAGTACATTACGAAACAATAAAATAGTATTCTCGAACAGATCTTATTATACACAATTTCACTCAGTAAAGATTTAATTCTTTGAATTAGCAGAAATTTTGCCAATTATGGATTTAATGCTTCGAATATTAAAGCGCGGCTTGCAGCTTTATAGAAATCAGCACCTTTAATTTTTCGCAAATGTGACTTCGATTCCTTGAGCATGTGTACCCTGTGTAAAATAACACCTTTGGATAAATTACCACTACAATTTTTCCTAATTGCGATTATAATTCCTGAAAAATTACACGGCAAAGTGGTACCCTTGTGTAAATTATCACCCTAAAATTCTTCTTAATCGCGAGTTGATTCCTTGAATACAGCGATACGAAATGGCAGCCTCGTGCGACTTATCGCGCCACAATTTCTCCTAACTGTGACTTTAGTCCCAAACTACAAAACGACACATTTTTTACAATAATCAGAAATCGTACGTTACATTGTACAAGCGCGACCGAGATATTAGTGAAAATTTCGGTCAGCAGGTGTACGCTGATCCCTTCCGGGTGTCCTAAAGGATTCCTGCACCTTGCGCGACCTTAATTGAGCTATAACCACGTAGGTACGTATTCGTGCACCTTTTGTGCTGATCGATATCAACGTAGCTGTCCTTCGTGAGCGGCTTCCGATCCAGGCAAAAAGGAACGAACCTTTTATGAACGTATAAATTCACGTGACGCGTGTTTTAATACAGATTCTTCGGCAAATTGATACTTAACTACAACGTTTCGTTTTACCATCTTCGTAAACAGACGAGTATCGGGTCTACAGGCACAATAACTATACGTGATAATGTACCGTAGCAAGGAAATAACGTGAAACAAACTGTGTGCCGATCGAAGAATTAACGAGCCTCGTCAGTCTCTCCGAGTAATTAGGACCAGCTACTCCAATGACTTTATTACCCGGTTCCAACATCGAATCTTGAAATATTACCTTTCGCGCATGCAATTACCGCTACTGATCAGCTTCCACGTGATTACGATATAATTTGTTGAGAAAGAACTGCACCGTTGATTACACGCTGTATTAACTCAATAAAAATCTTTATAAAAATAAAAATATTCGAACGACTTCATTCGTTCTCAAAATTATCTGTAATTTCGTCCAATAATCGACGAACACGCTGCTCTCTTATTCTTAGAACATTTCTACGAATTGCTCATTACAGGCAAAATGTTTGTTAATTTGTCACGCAATGGCATTCTGATGCCACGATGGAATGCTTTATTTAGATCTACTTAATCTATCGATAAATCAATTTTTCGTACAAATTTCCGTGTTTCCTAAATTTTTTACAATTTCATTCGGCAGTGTTTTACTTTGCGCGAACACAGTCTATTACCTTTAAAATAATCTTTGAAGTATTAAATTTACACTTCTAGGTAAAATAAGATGCGACAATTTGCTATGCAAACGCGCACCTGATGGAACCCTATTAGTATATTCAACGAAAAACTAGTTTTCGAACAACTTCCATAGATTCTCTGCAATTTTATACAGTTCAATATTTCCACGAACACAAAGATCGTCAGTACCTAACTCGATTTCTACGAATTACTTATCCAAGTCAGCCAATAAGATATGGTCCGATAATTTGGAGCAATTTTGCGTCAATGTTGGTACGCTTCAGGTATGTTAAATCCGTCGATAAGTCAACTTTTCGAACAACTTCCTTCGTTGTCTAAATTCTCTGCAATTTCGTCCAATAATTCTTTACCCTCGACCAACACAAAATTTCTCAAGTAACGAAATTTCTACGAATTACTTATTCGGGCAAAATGTGGCCCGTTAATTTGCAACACGGACACGCCAAGACATCAATGTTGAAACCCTTTAGGTGTGCATAATCGCGGTTCGAGGCTGACTTGCGCGTAATTTTAGGAAAGTTTCGACAGGCGTGTAGGTCCTGCAGGACAGTAAAGTTAAGAGAGGCCGCGCGAATGAGGGACGTAGCGGGATAATTATGCGCACTGCCTCGTTTCGGAAGGCCGTTCCAGCCTTTTTTACGAGGGATGAAGTCGAGGCCCTACGAGGTCATAATTTAGCCACGAATACGTACTATCTGTTACGACCTGATGGCTCTCAAGATGCAGTACCTTTAACCTCTTCGCAAGCAGACAGTCATGTCAGAGGAGGGGTAAGAAAAGATATTGGCATAAATTAGGCTAACTGCACGGTTTACTTCTTCCGGGAAGTTGGCATATAAGCGCAAACGTTTAGCCCGTTGTATTTTTCATGCACGCTGCGCCGCCATGGAGGTTCCGAGGGCATAATTTTATATCGCGATACATAATTGTCGGTCTCCTCTCGAATAAATTATCGTTTTCTAAGATTTCTAAGAGCCTGTAACAAAATTCTAACCTGAGAATGAAACGGAGAGAGGAGAAGATCTGTGGACAGAAATGTAGACTGAGGGAAGGACGCCTGCAGTGGTTTCGTACATTGTAAATTTCTTTGTACTTCCTGACGCTTTTCATGCGTATACTAGAGACCCTTTGACGTTAAACGATACTAAAATGTTTTCTTTTTCTTTTGTGAATTTTCTTCATAGGAAATATTTCTTGCAATTGTCATTATTTCCCAAGTTTCGATCAAAAAAATATAATTTAGGTCAGCGAAGTTATCTAAATTGAAGCGGCTTGAAATTACTTTATCGCTGATAACTTGCTTTACTTATGGCTTGAGAGATTGTTTCAAGTTGCAAGTGAAGTTCAGAACAGCAATTCCTAAGTAACGGCATGCCATTTTTAATTTTGTGTTTGCTCATGTTGGTTTTCTAAATCAAGTCAATTAAGTGTACATTAAATGTTATGCAAGTGTCATTATAAGTGGATATCCATCTTGAACCTAAGTTCATATGACTTCAGAAAAGACAATGAATAACTAATGTCTTGCCTATGGCAAATATAATATAAATATAAATATAATATAAATATAATATAATATAAATCTGCCTATGGCAAATATAACTTGCTACTTCATCAAGTTTTCATCCGTTTCCAAAATGTGTAAGGTTTCCTCTGTAATGAAAAATAAAGGTAACTGAAATCTCTTCTCAAGCTTCTATTATTAGGCCATGAATCTTTCATAAAACCAGTTTCATGATCTTATCATCCAGGTGGAAATGATTAATCAATTCTATTGGATAATAACTACGATTACACTTTCTTGCCATCATTCCTGAATAACGAATGCTTCAGTCGATCCATTCATTCTAACAATCGAAGATCCCCCAGCGGAATACCTTTTCCAGAATCGTTTCCGAAACGTGTACACGTCCGGTGGACATTTACAGGCAGTCGGAGCGGTCGAAAACGATTATGATCCAAGGATAACGATCCGGTTGCACACACGCAGGGGAAAAAATGCCAGCACGGTGACTTACGCGCAAATGGATGGCGAAGAAAAATGGTTCGGACCATGTTTCATCTGGCGCACACGTTTATCGTCCGCGCACTGTAAAATTTACACCGTCTCACTTCCGAAACGAGTGGCCCGGCAGTTGCATAAACGGGTGCAACATTTTATTTTACATCTCTCCCCCCCTCTTCGCTTCGAGCAATAGTAAAATATTAGTTATGACTGATTTTGCGATCACCTAATAAAATTCTTCGTAAAAATAAAATCACCATTGTCTATCATTCTTGTAAAACAAACCGCTTTCTATCGTGCACGCGTGCGCGTTGAAGAGAGACGCAACCATCGGTTTGCAGTTAATAAATTTTTCCTCCGTGATTCCTAGCCGTTTCACGGAAATTTGTTGGACACGATGTATCGACGAAACGCAGTTACCCTGTCTAAAGCTAATGTTACGAATGAGACTCGTATAAAACCGTATAAAATAGCTAGATCAGACTGATCGTTCGATCTTCGTGGTATCACTGTCGCTGGTTTCTATAAATTTTGATCGCTGGTTAAATTTCGTTGAGTTATGGGAGTAGGCTACATACGCGTAATACAAGTTTATAAATTCCATCGCAGCTGTTGTTACATCGAAAACTGGCTTGACTTGTAGGTAAGACTTCAGAATAAAATCTATTTTGCTCGAAGAAGTTATCGAGAGCATATTGTGTTTTGGAAATTAAACTTCATTTTAGTCAGAGGTATCTTCGTATCTTCCTGTGAACTGTTTGCGTATTTGTTAAAATGTAACAATTCTTTTATCGTAAAATACGTTAAATTAATTTGAATCAATCCCTCGATGAAGAACGAATGTTCAGAATATAAGATACATATTCAAGAAACTTTTTATATTTGTTCTTACTATTATGTTTGGGAGACTATCTAGAAGACCGTCAGCCATTGAAAATGTATGATGATATGTGTGCGAGTATCACAAAAGATCTCGTGACGTTATCTCATGGATTTTGGAAATTCTTTATTCTTGAATGACGGCGATCCCAAACTATTCGAAGCAGAACAGAAGAGTTCAGAGTTAAGAAGTTTGGAACACAAAGCAAAACGATATAAAAGATAATCCATCAGTGAAAGAATTCATTGCTCGTAAGAGCGATAAGTCTTTTCGGCAAACCTACTAAAACGCTTCCTTTCGAATTGAACTTTCTATCTATCTCAACTTTATCTGCTCATACGAGAACATAATTTGATAAATCGACAAATAAAGATCTATCTTTCTACCTAAAATATCACGCAATATTCTCGCAAGACAAGCATAAAAAAAATCCTCCATAACATTATCCAACAGTTGTCATAATGGCCCAGAAAAGACGAAACAGTTCCGAGTAATAAGCTTCTAATTACATCTTCCTCCAATTACGCCCACTTAAGGACGGTTTTCTTAACAACGTGCAATGATTACCGTAAGTAGCGACCATGCTGCACACGTATTAGCCCGAGTACATTGGCATCGTGAACGTTAGATCCAATTCCATCAATTAAATGCAACGCTGATAATTATTCTCGGTCGTCGAAGTCGCTGTGTCGTTGCGTCGACGCGAGACTCGACGCGACGCCATGGCTGGTCTCTGGTCGGGCTGGGTCGTCGGTTGGTGAACGCCGACGGCAACGTAGAGTATTATATGACATTAGTAAACCTTTTTCGTGCCCTATAAAAATATGTTTCGATCCCGGAGGGAGTCACCTACAGCGGGAGTACTACTCGACGTGAACATTTTTTCGAAAACACCGAAACGTGTACGCCCTCGGTGCACCGGTGGCCGCGCCTCCATGACGAGTCGTATTTTTTTCGCGCATTTACGCCCGTTACTCGAACGTATTTATTATTACATCTACCTATATACATGTATATATATTTTTTCTGTTGATTTCTTTTTCGTTCTTTCTCGCGAACCTATCGTTTTAACCGGAACACATCGCGGTGGTACACGAAAAGCGGAGCCTGCGTAGCCCGATGGAGGTAGAGGGGCGAAAAGGTAGGGTTGGAAAAAAGCACGCGAGCAACATTTTCGGGGGCGCAGCCGGCCTTTCAGTGCCTCCGCTCCGTGGCGGCAGCGGCGGCGGCGGCGGTAACGGTGGCGACGACCTAGGGAAGCATTTCATTGCGTTCGATACGATGGTAAAAAACGCCCAGGGATCGGACAGTAAAAAATGTAACTGGTAATTTAGTTAGCCGTTGCGAACTGGACGGACGCTGGACCGCTTGGGTGTTGGTGGACAGTAATAGGGCGTATCTCGTATCTGTCCGGGGGCTTGACGGGTTTTTATGGGTTTGCGATGCGCGGATTCATCATTCGATATATTACCAGGCACCGGCAACCAGGCTACCCTCTGATGTCACCGCGTTAACCTAACGACCCTTCAAGGCGGAATTTTTAGGATTCTATCCAACGATGACAGCCGAGCAGACGGCTTCCGTTGTATCCGCTGGATGTATTGTCGTAAACATCGCGTCGCTTCCAGCCTCCAACGATTTTCGATGATTGATCATCGTTAGATTGGCAATATTTATAGGTACAAAAATTCACAGAATGAGGGTAGGATGGAATAGCAGCCTATGAAATATCAAAATTATAGTACTTGCGTATATAAGAATGTGACGAGTTTCTATGTAGCTTCTATTTCTTTCTTAGTCGAGTATAATGATCAGATTGACTAATGAAAGTGTTTTACTAATTATGCGACAAGGGAGAAAACTTGAAAATATAATGGTAACTCATTTTTCGTTTTAACTAGATCTGCTTTTCTTATTTATACTTTCAAGTAATCTTTTAGTATTAGAGTCGTTAGATTGTTTATTTAAGAACATAGATTAAGATTATTCGTTCAAACCGCAGGTTTAACAAAATGGTATTCCACGATCGTTTAAAGTTTACATCCACTGTTTTTCACGATTGGAGATGCAATTCTTCACTATTATGAGGTGTAATATCGCAGAGTTGACTATTATTAGAATCAATTTCTTCATTTCCAAATATTTTCTTCGGTACCACGAAAGATACTCTTTCAATGCCAATGATATTTGATGGAATATTGTTAAATTCTACGTCCAATTTCTAAATGTTGTCGGAATCCAATCATGGACTGTCGAAAAGCGGAGGTCGAAGGCAATTTTTTTTATCGCGTAGAAAGCGTCAGTTCCATCAGTTTGTAGAAAAATAGATTTTCCTTGATTCACACCAGTTTTTCGGGACACCCCTAACTAATAACAAAAACCTGGGAGAATCCACTGGACACCAAACAGATTTTTGACAAATTTATCACGTGGCAACCAGTTAAAACTCGCTAGTGTCTTTCTGAAACAAACATGGAACCAATTGGGGGTAACAACGGATACTAATCCACACAACGTCTATTCCCTCCCGATGTGCTCAGAATCTGCTGCTAACGATTAGCCCAACGCAGATACGTGTTTTCGTCAAGTACGATAGAACAAAAAAAAACATAAAAAAAATATTTGATCAGCCCTGTGCGCTCACTCGGGGAGAGGCTCTCGATATCCAATTCAGTTGATATTCAAGTGGTGCGCGCGCGTGTTTCTACATTTTGATTTCTATGTAACAGCCGCCGGTACGCGACGGCCCTGTGCTCGTGTATTTGCTGTCTGGAAAGACAACAAATATTGTTTCGAAATCGTTTATTCCCATCAGCAGGAATTCCATCCGCGGCAATCGTGCTACCAGGATGCGAAAATACATCGAAGAACTAAATCGACGCTGGGAAAAATGAGAAAGACAGAAGATAAGGAAGAAGAAGGCAAAGAGGTATAGTTAATCTTCGAACGACGAAGCACATGATTCCTCGAGTCTAGTAATTAGAAAATATAGAAAATATATTGCTCCCCTTGTGTTGCAAATTTCTAAATAATTACTTATCATTTCTTATGCTCTTAAGTTTGTTACGTGATTTTAATTTAACGAAAATGTTGTGAAAAAGAAAATTATAAATAAATGATTGCGTTTTCACATAATTTGATTAAACTCTAAATTGATAAAGATCTTTAAATTTTCTTAGTACATGTGCATTTGATTACAACTATATAGACGATGGAACAGCAACTATGTAGATACTGCCATCGATACCATCCAAGTTATAGCTAAGATACGAATTTATTTAAATATTTATGTATAAAAGAACTTTGATTCTTTACTAACTTGATTAAATGAATTCCTTATATTAAATTATATATTAAATCGATTCACTTCAGATAGTGAATATCATATTACCAAGAATTATTTGAACGTGCAAACGTCCAATAAATTCTAATAAATAAAATTCTACTATATAGAACTAACTATATGGAAGATTAAGGAGGAGTGGAAAAAATAAATGTATAATAATGGAATTAATAGCGATTAGAAAACCCATGAAAATGTTCCGCATGGCAACCTTTTTCTCGTGGACCGCACACCAGATCGGCTGTTCGGTATCTGCGATTCGCTAATCGTCCCGTGACAAGATAAGCTTCGGCGAGCCGTGCCAAACTTTCCTCGTAACGGGGTGCAAGCAAGGCAGAAGCTTTTCGTTTGCCAACGAGGAGGACCGCGATTGTCAGGAAGAGTCGCATGGAAATCCGATGCGCCGGTGCATCGACGATGCAATTCAGACGGGTGGGTAACCACCCCTTTTTCACCCCCCCACCCTTTCTCTCTGTCCCTCCGTTGGTGGGCGCCTCTTTCGCATCGAGCCTTCCCTTTTCGCCTGCCCTCCCCACACACACATCCACACATATACTTTTGTCTCTTTCGCTCTTTCTCTCGTCTCTATCCGCGATTGTGTTCCTGCAGCCCACGGTTACGCTCCTCCCTCGCTCTCACCGCTCTCGTTCTATGCCTCTACCTCCGTTCCCTTTCTCCTTCCCCATCTCTTCATTCCGTCCTGTTCCTGCTCTGGCGCTGAAAACGCGCGTATGCTCGGGCGAGCGCGAAAGTGTGCCAAAAACCCTTTTGTAGCGATCGGAAGAATGGGACGCATTGTTTGCTCACTTGTGAATCGGCTCTAATGGCAAAAGTATGTGAAATCATTGTGAATCGAGATTACATACGCGAAAACAACGCGGCCAGGTTCTACGTTCCGCTCTCACCACTGTCTCTACGCGAGCGTACGTGTCTCTACGCGTCCACGTCCACCTACATCGTTGCATACACACGTTGACGACGCCCGCGTGGTGCAACCATCTCTTCACTTCTTTCTCTTTCCCTCTTCCGATCTCTTTGTCTCTCTTTCTCCCTTCGACGAGAAAATACAGGCACGCATACACATACACAGAGGTGGCAGCCTGCCTCTCGTGTCAGTGTACACACAGGTGTGTGTATACATACGCGTGAAACAGCACCGGGTTCACGCATACGCGTGAAAAAAACGCTGGTGCGCGCGAGCGCTTCGTCGAGCTGCCGTACCGGGAGAGGACGTAGATATTTTTTTTACGTGCAACGAGAGAGAGTGCAGGGAGAGACATGCATTCGACTGGCCAGGCTGAGGGGGTGGAGAAGAGGGATCGAGGGGAGGCAGGGGGAACACCGTGGATACTGGTGGAAGGGGGCCAGGCGGGGGGTGGCGTGGGTGGGCCACCCTTTGCCGTCGATTTTTCGGGGCTTTTTTTTACGGGCGACGGCCCTCGCTTGCCTGGATGAACGAACACGGGGAGGAACATCAATAATCTACAATCAAACTGCAGATAAAGCTACGATCGCCCTTTTGTGAATGTTTCAATAAGAACCGACGTGACGAACAACTTCCTGCCCGATGGACGCCCTCTTTGGGCTCTCTTATGCAGCTCGCATCCTTCTTCCCATCGCATCAGATGGAACGTAAAACGATATGCATATAGGTTGCTCGTCTCGACGATTTCTCTAGCCCAGTTTTCACCCATCATAAAACAACCAGGAGAAGCAGAGGATAAACGGAGAGAATCGGGCTGATATTTTCGAGACTGCCCTCCCGCAGGCGTTGGATAATCGTCGCTATTCGTTACAGTAAAGGGCCAGAAGGAGAGAAAGAGGAGGGTAGAAAAAAAGCAACAAAAGAAAGAAGCACAGGCATCCAATAGTTATGAAGCGCGACTTTAAAAATGGAGGAAGGTACCGGGCAGCGTGACAGAGTGCATTATTTATTATTTAACCGCGTTGCAAAGTAAATTTGGATGAACGATGCACCACAGCTTTTTACGACGAATCTTCACCCTCTGACCAGCGGTCCGCCCGCGCGGAGTTACCAGTTACCGGCATGAAATAATTACACGGGACAATTAGTAATGGTCCGACAATTTTTACAACCGAACTGGGAACGCGGACGCTTTCCGGATAAATCTTCTTGAACGTTCTGCCGCTTAAAACTGATTGAACGTGTTTCTTTTTTTCCTCTCTCCACTTTTTTTGTTTTTTGTTTTTGCACGAGATGAAAATGGGTCCATAGTATTGTACTCGCCCGTGTTTTCCGCTTAGAATTTTCTTTACGTTTTAACAACCATTTTGGTTGAGCGTTTGGCAGATAGTTTATAATTTAACGACGTATTCTAGGTTTGTACATTCAAGTATAACCTATAGAAGGATTCTATCCTTTTGTAGATTTTTAATCTTTGAGTTTGAAGTAACTCTTAGGAACTTTCTCTCTGAAGAATTATTGCGTGCACAAGTTTGTAAGTATTGTAATGTCGTAGCTTGTTATAGTATTTCAAACATCATTTTGAATGTTGATCGTCATTATGTGATACATTTTAATGCAAGAAACATAAGACGAAATAAAAACTTCACTTGAGACTACGAGGAGATTAAATCATAATAATTGTATGTTGTGTAAGAAAAGTTGAGGAAAATTTCCAGTATGAAAAAATTTACTTGAATTTAGTTGAAAGATTTCGCTTGAAGATTCTGGTCTGTATTTACCTCGTTTTCGATGCGTTAGTCTATTAAAAACTAAGTAGTAATATAATACGCAAGTTAGATACAGAAACTTTTATCAAGGTGCGAAAAATGAATTGAAATAATAGATATTAAAATAAGAGACTTGTTATATAAAAAGAGATGGCTTGACAAAAATAGTTTATCATACTATGTTACAAGTATATCAACTTTCTCAAACGAAACTGCAGAATCTAACTGAGAAAAAGTAATGTCAAAAAGAGAAAATACTGTACAAATTCTTGGATTTCTTTTTCATAATTACAATATAAGAAACTGAATTCAGGTAATAGAAACTGATTAAAAAAATGAACTGTTTCATTAATACAACGTTGATTTTTAATAAGTTAAGAAAAACTTGGTGTTTCAACGCACTGATCATTCTAATTTATCATGTTCCAATCTCGAAGAAAAGACTTGCTCGTTAATTCTGGCTTTGAAATCAATGCAGTCGGATAATTAGCCAACTCCGTGGGTGTAGCTGATAAGATTCCAATGTTCTTCTCATTACAGTCTCGCATTCGGCTACGTACATGGCAAATCCGCTTGCCAGCCAATTGCCACCTTAATGCGAACCTTCTTATTGCGAATTCGTGATGTTCAGCCTGGATCGCTTGTAATCGCGCGAACAGCCTTAATGGAAACACGGTCGACTTTGTAGCACGGGTCATTTAATTCGCAATGATGCGAGAAGCGAAATGACCGTGCGAAACCTTCAGTTTCGTCACTTCAACCGAGTCTTACTTCTTGCGTGTTTGCTTATCGTATATCTCTATCACGCGTATAATTGTGGTATATCAGCGCGCTTTTAAACGTTGATTTTGCAATGCAAGTGTTTCCCTTTTCATAGCAATAATAGGGAGATAGAAGAGTTTTCGCGTAAGCAGTTACAGAAATACAGTGTTGTTTAAATAAAAGAGCAGGTTACTTTGAACCATTTATAATACTTTGCAATATTACACAATGGAAGTGGAAGGAAAACACGAGAAGATCACTTAGAAAGATTATCATCGTGAAATTAAATGTCTTTTGAAATATCTTACATTTAAAACAGTGAACAGTGTTTAAATTGAAGGAAATAATCAACTTTGTGGCGCTTCTCTTGATCTTCAACTTTCTTGGTGTTTTAAATTAATTTATTCATACTTTATAAGTTACTTTCAAAAGCAATTTGATAGTTTATTTATTTTCACATTTTCGTTATCAACGACTTATATATTTTTTTATTAAACATTGAAATATTTGTATCAAATTACGTTAGAATATTAAAACAATAATATGTTTTAGACGAAAAAGAGAGAAAAAAATTGTAAAATATCGAGATTGATTGACATTGGACTGTAATAAAAAGTTAATATTGGTTTCATTAAAATGTCTGTGGTCTTGTCAAGCAATTTTTAAACTTGCATTAATACCGTACAAATATAATAGAATAATACTATAATCTTGTATAATGCTATCCAAAAACACTATCATTTCTGAATGGGCGAAGTATCATCCAATAAAGAATATTGCTTTCTTAATTTTGTATTCGTTCCATTCAATAATTTATCCTTTCTTCGAATTTCTACTCATCATAAATGCACTAGCATATCAGAATCAATATAATGACATGCATAAATATCATCTTGTAAGGACTATTGCCTTCTTTTTGTTATATTTATTTTATTACACTAAAGAAAAGCTGATCCTCTCATGCAATTTTAAATTTCATGTAGCATTTTCTTATTCATTTAGTCAAAGTTTTACATAGGTTTTGGTCATAAGATGCTAAGCACGCGTACAAATGGAATAATGTAGGTGCAATGAACCGGCATCCGTGCACGTTGAGATAAATTGCCTGAGAATGCAGCTGAAACATTCAAGGAAGAATCCGACTGCACGCTGCGACATTAAGTGCAAGAATATCACTACTAAAATCGGTCGTAAAGTAGATATACCGTCCCTGACCATCAAGCTACAGACCGAATTTACATTTCGATATACGACACGATAAAAATGTCACATTTTCTGCCGTTTCGCGGAGCGGTCCGTTGTTCTGCTAAGGTTTCGAGTCACGACCAACTGGAATTCTTGTCGTATATCAGCAAAAACCGTCAGACTTTTTACGATTAGTCGTGATTTCGCGTAATAAGACGATGTCTGTTACAAAGCTGACGTAAAATCTTCCTTTTACCTTTGCGATCCTTTATAGCGTTGATGGTAGGCTTTAATAATACCTTGAGTCGTCTTTGAAGGAGAACTCAGTTGATAGGATTACTGAATTAATTATTTGGGCTATCCATATTTAATGTTACAGCGGTTGCTATTTCAATATTTAAATTTAAATCTTTAGTACAGAGATTTTACCATTTTCGACTTAAGTTGGTAATAAATGTATAGTTAGGTTCATCGTGCTCTAACCTACAACAATGAAAGATTCTCTTTCCTTGTTCAAATTCAGAGCTCCGATTACATGTTTGAAGAAGAATAGTAAAGTCCAAATTATTTCAATTTTCTGTAAAAACTAATTAAAGAAGCAATTATTACTAATAATAATTACTATTATGCCTGAAGATGTTCCTGTAAATTCCTGTTAGATTTCAATGTGGACTCTGGAGATTTATTTAGAGAAGAGAAGCATAAAAGTTCTTGCTACGAGTTTCAAATTTAAACCTTCGACAACAGACAGATGAAGGAACAACTATGCTCTTATCTTCAAGAAAGAAGTACTCGCTTCGAAAACGAAACAACTAAAAGAAATTAGCAACGTCTCTTATCTAAAGAAAAGTCATCTCTACCAACCTCTTTTACATAACAATCGAGCGATTCTTTAGAAAAAACAAACAGCTACTCATTTAAACGAAAGCTATTTATCTAAAGAAAGCAACTGAAACCTAGCCCGAGAAATGCTGGTAACACCTCCTACCTAAAACCCCTGTCTGACAGCCCCTTTTATATTTCAATCGGGAGAACCTTTGGAAACGATCTTGTACAGCAAGGTCAAAGGTAAGCAAAGCATCAGGGCGAATCTTTCCGATGCATTTAACGACAGAGAGGACACAGACGGCATTTAAACGACACGCGTCTTCTCCGGAAAAGGACGCTGACAGCGGGCCAATACACCGGGGCGCGCGGCTTTCCCTTTGTTCTCCGCGGCGCGAATCGGAATTTGCACAGCGCCGCGGTGCAATCTCGAAAGTTCCAGATCCTTTTACCCTTCCCTGCCCTGTGTTGTTGCCCCCTTTTAAACCCGGGGTTCGCGTCCGTTTCGCCGCCCTTCGGCGGGTCGAGCTCTTTGCAAATAATGTATAGGAATTGCGAAGCTCATCTACATAAGTAATACCGCGTTAAGGAAAGCACCAAAGGCGTCTCGGTGCGCGGCGATGGGGGGTCGGTGCGGATGCTGGATGGAAACGAAGAAGAACAGGAGGAAGAAAGTGGCGCGGCAGAGGGCCAAAGGGTTCCTCTCTCGCATTAATTGTGCCGAGGAGAGATAAGGAACACAATGTTTGTTAACTTCCACGAGATGTATAAGACGACTAAAGCGATCCGCTTTGTGGCGGCTCGTTTTCCTCTGTTGAAATGCGCGCCCACCGGCGGAGGGGGAGGGTGGACGCAGGGGTCCAGGAAGGGGAACAAAGAAGAGATTAACTGACGATCGATAATTATTATGCGAATTTCTTGCCCCGATTTCGGGCCCTCCTCCACGCTCTCTTCCTCATTTATCGGCCGTACCGAACTTTAATTGCGAGTCTCGTTGCTTGGTTATTAATCGGACGAATTCTTCGTCGCTCAGGCGTCCCCCGTGTATCCCAATAGTCTTTTTCAATTTTAAGAACCGCGATGCCACGGGGAGACACGGGTCATAAATTTAAACGTTTGGTTTTATCGTCTGCCATTTTCTTGAAGAAGCACGTATTTCGTTATAAAGTTACGTGATCGTATATCTCTATCGTACACTTTTGCAGAAGCGTAATGTATTTATCGTATTGGCTACCACTGTGGTCAAAATTCTTAAAATAAGATAAATTTTATGAATTAAGAAATTTTCAACCGTGAAATGATTCACATAACATCGTTAAAAACAGTATGTGAATACAATATTTTGCTAGAATTAAATTTTGTGGTGTAGCATACTCCAATCTATCGCAACTCTTTGATGAATTAAACAATACATAAATAACGTATTTGTGGCAGTTCGAATTTTCATCGTATTTTCATCAGCAAGTTCTGCTTTGTTCCGACGTTTCATGAATATTCCAGTTCAATTTCTGAGGTCTGCCCTGAAGAACCACAGACGTGTCATCTAATCGTCATGAAAGTTCAAAATCTAAAATACCCATCAGTATGGAGTGTATTACAGCGGATTACTACTTTTCTTCGGTATCTTAAATGAAAGGAACTCTGCAATTAATATCTTCCTAGCTTATTACTACGTTTACGAATAAAGACACCAGAAGTATCTCGAACAAAACACCATAGAAAACACCCCTGATGGATATAAAAAAATCACTCTGAACAGAAGGAAGAGGATTCTCTTCGAATCCCTCCCATAGGACACCCGTCACGGCTCAATTACCAATTAATCAATTCGCGATTCTTCCTGCGTCCTCTTTATAAAAAGTGAACGAGCTCCCGACACGAGAGGCGCGCTACCTCCATCCGGCGACGAGCCCTCGATTTTCCTACTTCGTGATCACGCGACATCGTCGTCGTCTGGCCGTAAAGTCACGTGAAATTGGCCAGCATTCGAGGGAAAAACTCTTTGTGAAATCGTCACGTCCGTGAATCATCATCCTCCATCTCCTGTCACGCTGTTAACCGAGCGACGATGATGTCTCGTGTTAAGGGGTTGCTAAAGAGAGAAGAGGACAAGAAGAGGGGAAGGGGAAAAGGTGGTGGTACTGTCGAAGGGTGTTGAGAAGCGAGGGGGAAGATTGGATAGAGAAGGAAAGGGAGAGTCCCCCTATTTATATTCTGGCTCACCCTCCTCATCAACGGCGTTCATCTTTCCTATTAAAGTAGTAATTTAGCAGGAAATTAAGCTACGCACTCGCTTCTCGTGGTGTGGCACTTGCTTCATTCTGTGACACCCTCTCTCGCTTTCTACCTCTCGCTCTGTCTCTTGCTGTATCTTACGCTTACTCGAGATCGATTTTAGTCGATGACAGACACGTTCTCTTTTCAGTTTTACAGTCTGCTTTCTGTCTTCCTCACACGAAGCCCTCCGAAGCTCCTCTTCTTCGTTTATCTACCTGAATCGTTTCTCTCCGCTTTATGACCGAGTCCTGCTTCTCTGTTGTTCCTACTGCTTTCAGGTTATTTAATTCTGCCGGTTTTTGCGATTTTGATCTTGCGAAATTGATGGCATTAAGGTAGATGTAATCTTCTTTTAGTTGTTCATTTTAATAGCTTTGGAGGTATAAGGCTGTATCAAATATTTTTCTTCGTCCCTTGAATCCTTTTCGACTCTTATTCTTAGATCCTATAGATTATTTAATCTCATCAATTTCTGCACGATTACTCTGCTAAAATTAATTGTATTGCGATTTTCTTTTAGTTATTGATGCGAGACTGATCAATTATAAATCTGGTTATATCCTTTTTTCCTTCTCCAATCCTTCTTGTCCGCTGTTCGTAGACCTTTCAAATTATTCAATTCCATTAATTTTTACGATTTGAATCTGGCAAAATGAATAATATTAAGGAAGATACAATCTTATTTTATTTGTACATTACACACATTGGTCTTCATAGTATCGAAGGGCGTACCAATAATTAGGAGTCGTTTAATCGCAATATTTTTCACCATTTTTCATTTGTATTTAACATCGAAGGGGCAATTTGTTATAAATTAATTGTGGCCACACATACACGCGCGTATTGTAGTTTCCGTCAGTGAAAGAAATAGCTGGCTATCTGGAGTCACAGTGCCATCGATCACAGCTGTCGAGTTGTACCAGATCACTAGTTACCTACATAATATTCCCCGTAGGCGTGACAATAACAGGTGTTAGCATCCTGTAACGCGTCTCCAGCAACTAAACTCTGCGAACATCGAAGCTGAAACTTTTAAACCGATGCGACAATACGGGTGGCGAACGTGTGTTTCTTGGCTACTGGGGGATCGTGAAATATTTCCCAAATTCCTGCATATTGATGATTTTAAATGCTATTACGATGGATTATATGTCATTAGATGTCCTCCTTTCTATTGTCTTTTATATCATCGAATATCTTTATGTTATAAATAATAACGATTCCGCAGCTGTTATACAATAGTCTCACCTAATGACTTCGCAAAATTCTTATTTAAAATTCAGCCATCTTTCACTTCTAAGATTTCGAACGTCTTATGGTAGAGAAATATTAGATTTAGGTTAGTGTAATTCCGTGTTATAATGATTCTATGTAATTTTTATTCAAAATTCATTTATTCCCAATTATCTTAATTTCACTTTCTCGGCTTCGAATTTCCTAAAATAGAAATATCGGATTTGGGTTAAATTTGAATTAGGTTTAAGACATATTCGGGCAAGATAATCTGTATAACGATTGCTCACAATCTTTTATTCAATGCTCACTGCCTTTGATTACGTTTTCGTTTAGAAACTTCGATCTTCTTAAAATAGAAATATCAAGCTTCGAGTCCATTTGAATTGAAGTAAATTTGTTCCAAGAAGCGTATTCACCTAAAGCTTTCTCTCAATAATATTTAGCTAGTTGATTAATATTTTCAGTACTATTCCTTGTTAATGCGTACACAGGGACAACGACCAAACCTTAACGACGGGCAATTGAATCACATTGCAGATATGACAGACGATACACGTTCATATTCTAGATCGAGGTCTCTTAAATCCTTCCCTATGTTTATTAATAGTCGATCGGGAACGATGATAACCGAAGCTGGTGGATAAGAGGTTATCAGACTGCCTCACCAATAAATCAACCGCTACTGGAATATTTATGAATCCAACGTATCGAGACGAGTGTGTACGCCTTCTAGTATTATCCGCAATTAAACTTTGCGTTTTAATCATTTATGTAAAAGTCGGCGATACACCTGTATCGATAATTCGAGTAACAACGGCTGAAGAATCTGTTAAAATCTGAAAATACTCCCCACGAACAATACCAATTCTTTATTATTGAAAACATATCTGCAGATTTCATTCTCCATTTTTCTTTCTTAACATTATGTATTTTGACATTGGTTACCCAATATATTCACTATATTTATTACAGTTGCTAAATATAAAAGTTAATACAATTCAAAAGTTAATGCAATTAAAAATGAATAGCAACGACATTAAAAGGATGTTTTCTCATTTTACAGTTAAAGGCCTGACATACTGGAATATCGCAATATTTCATGATTTTATCTTCTTTTATAGCCAAAATGTCAAACGAAAAATTAAACCAAATATGCCACACAACAAAGAATTAAATCAGAGGTCGATCACATTATTACAGAATTTGGTATTGATCGTTCGTTATCGTTGTGGGAATAAACGATGGCTAGCGCACGTTGGCTGACTGTAAAGAATATTTTAATTGCCGCTCGACTCGTGAATTTCGTGCTCATATTCGACGTTCGACTGATTTAAGCCGTACAGCAGAGGGGTTGCTAGCATTCAGTGAGACCAAGAACAAAGAAGCGTGCAGGGACGACAGAGGAAGGGGGTTTGGGTTTGGGAACGGTCGGGTGGATGCACAGGGTGGGTTGATCCTCGTATGAAGGGCTGTCAAAAACCTAATGAGAGGTGTGACTGCACATGTTCACCAGCTTCTCCCGTGATTACTCAGATTTTTCAGAGAAATTAAAATTCAAAGACGTGACTCATCCCGGCGTGCAAATTGAAATATTCTTGGTAACCCGAGAGGAGGGAAGGAGGGGGTAACTTCCACCCCCGTTACCGGGGTTGATTGTTATATCGATATTTCTGGTAGCCGGTGAACCGTTTCATTGGCGAAATAAAATTGTAGAATCGGCCACGATGTGTATTAAAGTTATGGATTATTGAAGACTCAACGGTGTTCCCTGAAAGGAGAAAAAAACTGTATGTGTATCGACCGAGGCGAAATTCAAAAAATTGTCGAACAGAGTAGTGCGTTCGTCGATTCCAAGAAAAACGTCGATTAATATCAGGGAGTGACGGAGAGAGGGATACTTGTGATTGTTTTAGCGTTATGAAATTGAACGACGATTTTCAGCAAATTAAACTTCGAAAGGAAATTTTATAACCAGCGTGGAATTTTCACGGAAACCCGTGTAACGTTTCATGAGAGCTTAACTACACACGCTCCAAAAACCGACGATTCCTGTGCTTATTGTACAGAATACGGAAAAAATCGTCATAAAAGCGCAGATACTTGCACAATGTCCAGTAATTCCTCATGGAAAAATAAGTCAAAAATTTAAAAAGCGAGCTTGTCAAAATTCTCTGTCTCCTCTATAACTAATTTCGCACTGTGTAAAAAGTTTCCCAACTAGATCTATCTTCCTCAAAGAATAGAAAATAAATTACCCTAACTTTTCCGAAATGATCATCTTACTTCTATTTCCATCCCAATCGTTCCACGATAATATCATTCGCAGGGAATGATATTAGGAAATATTCGAACACGAAACAATTCCGTTTCATATTTTCGAAAACCAATACAGTAGATCTTGTGTAAAAAAAGATTAAATATCTGCACAATTTGCAAAGTTGTTAAATTGACAGAAATATATTTTACGTAAGTTTCTAGTAGTACACGTAACAGTATCTAGACCCAAACCTTAATAACTGAGCTAAGCTGTAGTCTAATCGGATAATGTCTACTGATAAATTAATCAACTAAATTAAGAAACAAATTTATTCAATGTTTTATGCGAACAAAATATGGGATTACGTGAAAACAGGCAATATCAGTAGTCGGTAAATTGTTGCGTAAGAGAGTCGTGGTCTAACACTCGAAAAACCATTTCATAAAAACCATTAAATGCCAGTGAGAAAAGGCGAAACATTCACACGGTGGTGGGTTATGTTGTCCGAGGCTTGTAAATATCGCGTCCGTGGTCGTGAATCCACGAAATCGGCGGACCTATTTTAAATCTCAGCACGCTACGCGCCGTGGGGTGTAGTTAGAAGACACAAGGCGCAAAAGGAGTGGTAGGGAAACACCGTGACTGAAGGGGAGAGGGGTGGTTCACCCCATAAAACAATGCTCCCACATCTGTCAGCCTCTTCTACTTCCTCTCCCCTGTGAGCCGCCCCTTCAAGTCCCTAATTATACCGCCCCTTTTGCCCCCCGCGCAGCAAACGCCGCCATCCTGTGCGTCTGCATTATGCGTCCGGACCACTTGGGCACGCACGGGGCGAAGGGGAGATGCCCTTGTTGAAAATGAGAGCGAACAACGGTCAAGACGGCGAATCTAACCTTTTTTTCACCATGACATTTCCAAACCAGACCGTCAACCGCTGCGAGAAAGTGGCGAAAAAAAGCGAAAGGGGACTTAGAAGACACCTCTTGAGACGACTGGGCTTCTAGAGGATGGAAGATGCACGAAATTTTAGACAATGCCGAGAAACGAGTAACTAATTCTCTTTTCCCTTTCTTGTCTGCATCAAAAGGTTGCATTAATAAGTTTTTACCAAATAATCACCTTATTTCCATTTCTATCCCCGATAGTTCTACAATAAAATTACTTACAGAGGATTATATAAGAAAATATTCGAACACGGAGCAATTGTAAATAATAGTTTGTAAAATTTCAGTTTATTACTTGGTCCCTTTAGAACATATTGTGTAAAAAGAAATGAAATAATTTGCAGATTTGGTTTAGTTGGAGGTTGTGTTCCTTCTTTTTTCCTTTTTTTTTTTATCAAGGGTTATGTTCTTTCGGAGATGAAAGTTCAATTGGATGTAACTCGATTGTCGCGTGTGACAGATGGTTTGTGATTAAAGTATGGATGTTGGAATTGGGCTTGGAAAAAGTCTGAATTGAATTGGAAGTAAGGCGAAGGTAATTTTTAAAGAGGGTTCTTCTTTCTAGAGGATTTTCTTCTTTCAGTATTAACAATAACACTTTTATCGAAGATTTTGCGAAACGTATGTTTGTGGATGTGATTTTTTAACGAGAGTTTTTTAAGGTTTTTACTGCTACGAAAAATTAACCATAGAATAGGTGTATTGTACATACATATATTCGAAATTTCATTTCGTTGATTTTGATAAATGCATATTTGTGATTGTGATTCTTTTAGGAGAGTTGGAGAGCTTTTCTTAGGAGAGTTTAAATGTACATTTGACATATAGCATCGGTTAAAATCAGTTACAGAAAAAGATTGAAAAGTGTAATCGTTAAACCATTTTTTTTTTTTTTTTTTTTTGGCAAAAAAGAGTTTTCTATTAAAAGAAAAAAATATTTCTACTAAAAGAGAAAAGGAATTGGAAACGTGACCTGGAAACTGAAAAACGGTTTAACGGTTAAATGAAAAGGTTTAACGAGTCAAAAGAGTAACATTAAAGAAGATTTTTGTTTTAACAATATTCCCAATAGTTCGCCAGTTGGAAAAATAAGAGAGGCGAGGATTGGATTACCTATTTTTCGAGTAGCGGCCAACTTCTAAACTAGAGCACTTCGCATGTATCAGAGATCGGTGAAATCGAGACTTAATCAACGGCATCCGTACATTTACTGCACTCCAAAAAGATCGATCTTTTGAAAAATCAAAGATTGTGGGTAAAAAATAACTTCCCAGCTCAATTTTCAATATATAATAGTCATTCAAAAGAAAAATAATTTTCAGATATCTACCTATCTTTTTTCCAAATAGGGTTGGTTTATTCCTTTTTAGTTGTAAGTAAATTAATTTCGTAGATGCATGTACGATTTCAATTCGAATTGATCGTTCTGTTTCTTTCGACTACCGTTCGATTTCGTTGTTCGACGCTCCTGAAACACACGGTTGAATATTACGAGTTCATTGGCGGCGTATATTGCGTATCGCAAGATGGCAACGCTTAGGCGCAGAATTACAAATCGATTGAATCGAAGGGGTACAACAGAGTTCTGCGCGGCGAAATTAACATCGTGTTTTTAATGTTGGGGATAATTGTAAGGGTGGAATTATACCGAGGGCTGTGCGCGCTGCTTGGGTTCTCGCTGCGTAGTCGCGCAGCGGCTCTCACCGTCGTTGCTTCTTGATGATCGATCAACTTTCCACCGTCACCGCGTTTAACGAAACAATTAACATAGACGAGTTTGTATTATAAAAACTCGTTCATCCAAATATATGACAAAACGTGTTCGAGCAATAATGGCAGGTGCACAGAACGAACGCAGCGGTAGAATGATGACACGCGAGTCGAGATCCACTCGAATGATTACACGCATTGCGAGAGTCAACGCATTCGTGAAATAAAATCCAGTTCGGAACAATTGACACCGGAACGACTCTGTCGTTTCTCCATTTCCTTGTGAAGCCCGTTACTCTCTCTTTTTTTCATTCTTTCTCTTTCTCCACTCTCCTACACCCTGTACGCTTTTACCCCTTTCGGAGCACCACTGTCGTATTGTAAGGTGACTCACAACCACTCAGCGGTTCAACTGCGCGTGAACCCTCGATTCAACAGCTCAACCATGCTCGTTACGTGAACCGCGAAAATCAGTTCTACTATTGGCGGCTCGATCCTTCGCTACGATGGATCACCGCCATTTGATAAGTCCAATTCGATGACTTTCTTTCCACCCACGAAATCCTGTCTCGTCTGCGTCATTTTTTTTTTCGCCGGTTCGTCTCTTTTCTTCCCCTCCTCTTTTTTCCCCTTCCTCTCTCTTCCTCTCACACATACCCCTTTTCGTTCTTTTTTCCTCTTTTTGTTTCGATAACCGTACACAACCGTTTCTGTTTTCCCACCCCCACCTAACACTGTCTGTCTCGTTCTCTCCCTCCTCTTTTCTCTCTCGCTCACTGGTTCCTCCTTTTTTTTCAGCCGTATCCCAACGATAACAACGCGTCGCAGCGTTCCTCGACGTAGTATTTTAGCCAGAATTAATCTGCAATTTTATTTACTATGGATCTCGAAAATAACGTTTTTTCTCTCGGTGGCATGCGAATGAACGAGCTATAAATATCTGGCGACATTACTCGGATCATCCCCCGTCCCCGGTCCAACGGCGGATCTATCGAAAAGGATTATTACGGGATCCAGTTTGCGACGCGGGGCAGGGACCGGAGCGTGGCGTGGACGCGTGGAAACGAAAAAACGAAAATTGCAAAAAGTAGGCAACACAGAACACACAGTGAAAAAAAAGATAGAACCATCCCTTCGAAACGAGAAAAAAAAGTGAAGGAATCCATGTATGGGTATACCTGTGCAGGTAGTACCAATCGAATTCGTAATAATAACAAACGGAGTCTAAAGTGTTCCTGGGTTTTTCGGCCTCTATATTGGTCAAGCTGGAAACTGCGACCAGCGACAGTCAATGTAAGCCCCGCTGTACTCGTACATTCGTTAGGTTGCGGGCTTCAGATTAAGGGGTATGGGCATAAAAAGGGGGGCATCGGTGGAGGGGGTAGTAAATGTAAAAATATTGCTGAATCGGTGCAGATAACGGTTTCATATGGGGGCTCTCTCTGCTCTTCTGCCCGATTCCCAGCCCCTCTTCACCCCTGACCCTTCGCCGAAAACCCACCCCAATTCCGTCTCCCCCCTTTCCCTCTAACGCGGCCGACTCTGATACGGGACTTGCTTTGAAAAAAATGTATCTCGACTCCGGGCGTAGCGATATGAAAACGTTTTGCATTTCAGCGAACACGATGGGCGAGGCGTGTGCTCGTTTCGCTGGTAACGAATCAAACGAATAACTTTCGACGCGCGTGCGAATCGTCCCGCGAAATTACCGTAGTTCTGTGTAAAACGTCCGTATAATATACATGCGAAATTGTCCAACGTCCCAGGCTACTCGCATGCTTTCCGTTCCTCTCGAATGTGTGACTCGTTCTTTTCTTTTTATTTTTTTTTTTTAGGTATATATATGTGTGTGTGTGTAGAATGACTTCGTTGTTGAATCGATCCAACGAATCTTACCGATCCAATGATTCTCATCGATCCGGAATCAGGTAACAAGATTCTGCATGCAGATCGACGTGAAATTCTCTTTCGCGCCCTCCATCTAGTTGCGATTAATATTTACTCGTGACGAAACAGAATATCCTTCCCTCTTCTTCTAGTAGTCAGAATCGGAAGACGAGACTCGAATGAATTAAATATTATTCGTTACGATGGCTTGTTGTTTTTCAACGAGCGTCTCGCTGCCGCGCCGTGATTAAAAACCTTTTCAGATTTTAATCGAAGAAAAATATTCCCTATCAATTGAATGGCGACGATCGATCTGTTACGAAAAATATTTTCTCCCGATTTCTTCTTTTTTCTTTGATTCGTCTCTCGGATGGTCCTTCAAGTTTCTGTTCGTCGATTCTTTGGGGAACCAGGCCTCTCTAGCGGGAAGAGAATTCTTTCTGTGTGTGTCTGTTGCTGTTTTGGCAGCGGCTATAAAAGTTTAGAAAGTTGACATTTTACTATTCTATAGTAAAATATTCTATTCTACACTATATTATTACCTATGCTGTTACATAGTAAGATTTTCTATTCTATTATTCTATATTATTCCTTCTCAACTTATAATAAAATATTCTATTCGCGTATATAATTGCTCTGTATACTATTCCATAGTGTTTTCTTTTCAATTGAATCGCAAATTTGAAATATACGTAGAACGGGAAGCTACGTGGTATAAGTGGAATGAAGAAAATTCTTCAACGAATGAAGAAGACTCGAAGTCTTCGTTCTCAAGAAAAAAGTATCTAGAAACATAACATAATTTTTTGGAAATTTCAGATTCGAAGTTCGGATCGTTTTAGAGAGTGACGTGTCGAGATATCGACGAGAGAAACGACGGATCGGCACGGCAATAAGAGCTTATGAATAATAAACCTCTCGACAGGTCACGCTTCCCGGTCTTGCTCGCGATTATTTTGTAGCGGCGCACAAATTAAACTTCCGGCCATTAGAGGATTGATCCAACTCGGAATGGAATGTAATATCACGGAAGGTAGCTGCTGCCAGAGAAGGAGAACTAGGAAGACGTTGTGGACAGGGAGAGGGTAAAGAGAGCGCTACAGGATCTTAATTATAATTCTTGGCCGCGAAGTTCCAACGAAAGCCTCGCAAATGAGGTCGGCGCCCGTCTGACACAAACGGTATCGTGTACGACCGCGGAAAACCTGACATCGACTTCGTTCTATGAGCATGGCCGTGGCGTTATGAGGGGAACGAGGCAGCAACTAAATCCAGAGCGAATGATACTTATCTCATACGATCGCTTTATGTGCATATCTTTACACCAAATTTTCTTGTGTTTTAAATTCACTTTTTTTCTGCACATGATATGCATCATTGTTGTATGTTAAATTGTTTGCAAATTTAAAACGTGTGATTCTTGCCTTTTACGATATCTTTTATTTACATAGCGTTTATCTACATATTTTTACAAAAAACTGTCCTGTATCTTAAGTTTCTTGTTTTATTCATATACACTATCATTCGTAGATAGGACACACTGATAAAATTATGGTAGTAGAACGATGAATTAGTAATTAGAAGGAACAACAATTTTACAATATTACAAAATAGAACAATAATGTCTTTTATTTGTATTTGGTTGTATACACTGGTTGTATTTACAATGGAAACTTTTCTATCGATTCAAAAGACGCTTCTTAATTTAACCTATAATAAAAAAAATTAAAAGCACTGAAGATAAAAAGTTTATCGAGTAACAAAATAATATACTTGAAAATTACAAATTCCTGTCTTTTAACTGGATATTGACTCCGAAAAAAGATAATTATAAATAAAAAATTAAATATAAAGAGTAAAATATGATATAAATATAATTAAATATAATTTTACAGCTAAAACATTATATATCTTCTAAAAAATGAACGTGTGTTTGGATAGTTTTGAACATACACCACACTGTCACTGTATGTTAAACTTTCTGATGATTCAGAGCGAACAATTTTTGTCTTCTGCGAACATTTATTCTTCTATAAATTGTTTCATGAAATACATAATCTATATTGACTTTCAAGAACTCTAATTTCTATTCCCAACTATAGCTGGTCCACTCTAGATGAAAATGGCCGTATAAGGGGAGACATCGCGGGCCGCACAGTTACGTGCAGGTATGCGAGCCGAACTCCGCATTGCTATTCAAAACGTAAAAACCATTTAAAAATGTAATACCCGGCAACCGGGCAAAAAAGTTTGCGCGTGATCCAACGTGTGACTTCGTAAGTAAAATATACTGCCCCGGCTCCGGGGAAGCCTCGGTCGAATAATCATGATTTATCGGCGCAAGGAATTTTCATCGCATAAAAAAAAAATATTTTTTCGAAGCGCAGAGTTACCCCTCTTAGCGTCGCGTTTTCGGGTCGACGTGGATAATGAGCGGTACAGACTGATCGAGAGGAACGTCGAAACCTTATCCGTTTTTTTCAACGAGAGGATTTCCACGAATACGTTGTGCGATATGCAAAAACGCGAAACAAATTACGGATAATCAAACCATAAAAAGAAAATTTCACGTTTATTCCATGAGTGTGTATGTATTTGGGAGAAATTTAGTAAAATTTGCTTTATACGCGTGTGAATGGTATGACAGATTTGTTTGTGGCAGAAGTTTCGCGGTGATGAAGTTAAAATTTAACACAGGTCGTGCCGTATGGAAAAATAATAAATGGGGGAAAAAAGCGGCGCGCTCCCCCAATGAGACGATATAGCTGTTTAAAAATAACAATGAATGTAATACAAGATTATATATCAAAATTATTCCAAAAGATATTCCAAAACAAATAAGAAGATAAATTAACCTTTTCTGATTTATATAACTACTGTTTTCCTTTTATCTTCGTTTTAGCTTTCTACTATCATATTCCACATCACGTTTATTTTATTCTCCACTAACCATCCAACTCCTATACATCTACATTTGACATTTTTTATGTATACATCTGACACGTTTTATAACACAATTAAACTGATAATTTATAGAGCTTGATGCACTCTAGTAGCTACGTAGTTTAACACATATTTCAATATGTTATTATGTTCAATACGTCCTATCCAGATTCATTCATATTTCAAAAGCTTTTTAGATATTCTGGTAGAGACGATTGAACTTTGCAATAAAAGGAAAAAAAAGTATAGAATCAAATTTGTACATAAGTCCTATAGTAGATGCAGTATAATATGATACAGTATCAACTAATAGTTTTCTTTTCCATATTTGTTCTGCAGGATATTGCATAAAAAATTACAATAGCGATATAGCGATATTCAGCATTTGCGATTTTGCTATCACATAATCTGCGCATTTTTCCGTTTTTAAACATCCCATAAATGCATAAACATCGACAGCCGATCCATTACGATCGAAGATTTTAATTTCTACTTTTCATTTAATTCAGACACCGCAATATCCATCAATGCATGGCTGCTGAATGTACAGATGGGTGGTCAGACAAATTACTTTTCACCGATTCGATATTCAGAAAAACTAGCCTAACTACGAGGTCCACGGCGAGAATCGGGGGCGAATTGAATCGTGTAAATTTTTCCCGTGACCAGACATGTGTGTATGTGTGTTCATGTATCGGTTTCGCGGCGGGTGCTGGGTCACTAAAAATCGTTATCCAGTTTCGGTCAGACGAAGATTGAGACCGGGCGAAAGAACGTGTACCGGCCGAATTAAAATCGTAAGCGACCGCAACCGCATATTGACCTCATAAAGTTGTTCGGTGCAAAAAACCCCGGTGATGCCTCGGAAAAGAATTACTCTTTCCTCCAGCATGGAAAACGCGGCGCGGAGTCCTGGCTCCGCAAGTGGAAGTGCGGTATAACGTTAATTGAATATATCGGATTCCTCGAGAATATCGTGGTTGCGGCGATAGGAAATGGATGGAGAAATAATTGTCGGATACGTGCGGGGAACGTGTCATACTAGTAAAGCCTCGTTTTTGCTGCAATTATATTTGTTGAATTTGATACGGGGGTTCGATCGAAAGCGGTAATCAATTTCCACAAGTGTCTCGATATCGTTCTTGTATTCGCCGGGGTTTGAGCCTTCCATTCGGACGGTCTCGTGTACAATAACTAATTTCGAATCGAAGGTCCGACGCAAAAAAAATTATATCGGGGTATTGTAATGAATTAAAACTGTAAAATTGGAAAATATCACACGTGTAATATCCGCTTCGCTTCGTGGATAAGCTCGTTGATAGAAAAAAATGCTCTTTAGTTTGGTTTTGATTGGCGGTTATCACGAATCTTCTTAACACTTTAATGAAATTAGGAATTAAGATGAACTCGTATTCCTTACGAACTGGTTAAAAGAGTTCCGAATCAAAAATATCAAAAATACCGAAAAATAAATATTTTTGTGTGTAACAAGATCTCGAAAGAACAATTGAGATCGAATTTTTATATAAAATAAAAAATTGTCTCAGATAATGATTCTTATAAAATTGTTGAATACACACTGTTGTTTTTGTAGAGTCAAAATTAAATTACATTTATTAACATAAAATGGGTTATGATGTTTGAAACTTCTCTATAAAGGTGAAGGATGGCTGTAGATTCCTGTAATCGCATCGAATCATCTCAAAACGCGAAGCTCACGTGTACTATCACAATTCATGAATCATAGTTCATTCGCAATTAGGTATATCGTAGTGAGCTACGCGAGTACACTGCAATATGTAGACTATGATATAATATATAATTGAAAAATTAGTTAGTAACCAAAATAATTATAATTTTAATATTAAAATAAAGAAATTATCAGAAGTTCGATATAAACAAGAAGCTCGGTTGCTTATTACCAGACAGATATACTTGACTTTGTTCTCGAACGGGACAAAAAAGAACACGGAGAACGAGCGAGAGGCTGGAGATAGCGGCAAATTATAAAGTGATCGACCGAGCAGTATATAATACGGCAGGGTCGCTAATATTAGAGTGAAAAAGCATTACACATATTCTATTCGTCTTCTATTAAACGATGTCACTGTTTACTCGATCGCAAAATTGATTGCTTCTCGCTT